>NW_018743075.1:0-26613 GCF_001683475.1 Chenopodium quinoa | reverse complement strand
ATATTTAATTAGCTTTGTAGAATGTATATGACTCTCATTTGATTCAAATAGCTTTGTTTGAATATGTTTGACTTTCATTTGATTCAATTAGCTTTGTAGAATGTATATGACTTTTATTTCATTCAAATAGCTTTGTTTGAATGTGTTTAACTATCATTTGATTCAAATAGCTTTGTTGAATGTATTCGACTCTTATTTGATTTAATTTGCTTTGTTTGAATGTATTTGACTCTCATTTGATTCAAATAGCTTTGTAGAATGTATTTGACTTTCATTTTATTCAATTAGCTTTGTAGAATGTATTTGACTTTCATTTAATTCAAATAGCTTTGTTTGAATGTGATTGACTTTCATTTGATTAAATTAGCTTTGTAGAATGTATTTGACTTTTATTTGATTCAAATAGCTTTGATTGAATGTGTTTGACTTTCATTTGATTCAAATAGCTTTGTTTGAATATGTGTAAATTTCATTTGATTCAATTTGCTTTGTAGAATGCATTTCACTTTCATTTGATTCAAATAGCTTTGTTTGAATGTGTTTAACTATCATTTGATTCAATTAGCTTTGTTGAATGTATTCGACTCTTATTTGATTTAATTTGCTTTGTTTGAATGTATTTGACTCTCATTTGATTCAAATAACTTTGTAGAATGTATTTGACTTTCATTTGATTCAAATAGCTATGTAGAATGTATTTGACTTTCATTTGATTCAAATAGCTTTGTTTGAATGTGATTGACTTTCATTTGATTCAATTAGCTTTGTAGGATATATTTGACTTTCATATGATTCAATTAGCTTTGTTTGAAAGTGTTTGACTTTTCATTTTGATTCATTTAGCTTTGCTTGAATGTGTTTGACTTTCATTTTAATTCAATTAGCTTTGTAGAATGTATTTAACTTTCATTTGAATCAAATAACTTTGTTTGAATGTGTTTGACTTTCATTTGATTCAATTAGCTTTGTAGAATGTATTTGACTTTCATTTAAATTAAAAAGCTTTGTTTGAATGTGTTTGACTTTCATTTCATTCAATTAGCTTTGTAGAATGTATTTTACTTTTATTTGATTCAATTAGCTTTGTTTGAATTTACTTCACTCTCATTTGATTCAAACAGCTTTGTTTTGAATGTGTTTGACTTTCATTTGATTCAATTAGCATTGTAGAATGTATTTGACTTTCATTTAAATTAAAAAGCTTTGTTTGAATGTGTTTGACTTTCATTTGATTCAATTAGCTTTGTAGAATGTATTTTACTTTTATTTGATTCAATTAGCTTTGTTTGAATTTACTTCACTCTCATTTGATTCAAACAGCTTTGTTTTGAATGTGTTTGACTTTCATTTGATTCAAATTAGCTTTGTAGAATGTATTTGACTTTCATTTGATTCAAATAGCTTTATTTGAATGTGTTTGACTTTCATTTGATTCAATTAGCTTTGTTGAATGTATTTGACTTTCATTTGATTCAAAATCTTTGTTTGAATGTGTTTGACTTTCATTTGATTCAAATAGCTTTGTTTGAATGTGTTTGACTTTCATTTGGTTCAATTAGCTTTGTAGAATATATTTGACTTTCATTTGATTCGAAAGCTTTGTTTGAATGTGTTTTGACTTTCATTTGATTCAATTAGCTTTGTTCGAATATGTTTGACTTTCATTTGATTTAAATAGCTTTGTTTAAATGTGATTAACTTTCATTTGATTCAATTAGTTTTGTAGAATGTATTTGACTTTCATTTAATTTCAAATAGCTTTGATTGAATATGTTTGATTTTCATTTGATTCAATTAGGTTTGTTTGAATGTGTTTGACTTTATATGATTCCATTAGCTTTGTTTGAATGTGTTTGACTTTCATTTGATTCAAATAGCTTTGTTTGAATGTGATTGACTTTCATTTGATTCAATTAGTTTTGTAGAATATATTTGTCTTTCGTTTGATTCAAATAGCTTTGATTGAATGTGTTTGTTTGACTTTCATTTGATTCAATTAGCTTTGTTTGAATGTGTTTGACTTTCATATGATTCAATTAGCTTTATTTGAATGTGTTTAAATTTTATTTGATTCATTTAGCTTTGTTTGTATGTGTTTGACTTTCATTTAATTCAATTAGCTTTGTAGAATGTATTTGACTTTCATTTAATTCAAATAGCTTTGTTTGAATGTGATTGACTTTCATTTGATTAAATTAGCTTTGTAGAATGTATTTGACTTTCATTTGATTCAAATAGCTTTGATTGAATGTGTTTGACTTTCATTTGATTCAAATAACTTTGTTTGAATATGTGTAAATTTCATTTGATTCAATTTGCTTTGTAGAATGCATTTCACTTTGATTTGATTCAAATAGCTTTGTTTGAATGTGTTTAACTATCATTTGATTTAATTAGCTTTGTTGAATGTATTCGACTCTTATTTGATTTAATTTGCTTTGTTTGAATGTATTTTGACTCTCATTTGATTCAAATAGCTTTGTAGAATGTATTTGACTTTCATTTGATTCAAATAGCTATGTAGAATGTATTTGACTTTCATTTGATTCAAATAGCTTTTGTTTGAATGTGATTGACTTTCATTTGATTCAATTAGCTTTGTAGGATATATTTGACTTTCATATGATTCAATTAGCTTTGTTTGAAAGTGTTTGACTTTTATTTGATTCATTTAGCTTTGCTTGAATGTGTTTGACTTTCATTTGATTCAATTAGTTTTGTAGAATGTATTTGACTTTCATTTGATTCAAATAGCTTTGATTGAAGGTGTTTGATCATTTGATTCAATTAGCTTTGTTTGAATGTTTTTGACTTTCATTTGATTCAAATTAGCTTTGTAGAATGTATTTTGACTTTCATTTTATTCAAATAGCTTTGTTTGAATGTGTTTGACTTTCATTTGATTCAATTAGGTTTGTTTAAATGTGTTTTGACTTTCATATGATTCAATTAGCTTTATTTGAATGTGTTTTGACTTTCATTTGATTCAAATAGCTTTGTTTGAATGTGATTGACTTTCATTTGATTCAATTAGCTTTGTAGAATGTATTTGACTTTCATTTGATTCAAATAGCTTTGATTGAATGTGTTTGACTTTCATTTGATTCAAAGAGCTTTGATTGAATGTCTTTGACTTTCATTTGATTCAATTAGCTTTGTTTGAATGTGTTTAACTTTATTTGATTCATTTAGCTTTGTTTGAATGTGTTTGACTTTCATTTAATTCAATTAGCTTTGTAAAATGTGTTTGACTTTCATTTGATTCAAATAGCTTTGTTTGAATGTGTTTTGACTTTCATTTTATTCCATTAGCTTTGTACAATGAATTTGACTTTCATTTGATTCAAATAGCTTTGTTTGAATGTGTTTGAATTTCGTTTGATTCAATTTGCTTTATAGAATGCATTTCACGTTCATTTTGATTTATATAGCTTTGTTTGAATGTGTTTGACTTTCATTTAAATTAAAAAGCTTTTTTTTTAATGTGTTTGACATTCATTTTGATTTAAATGGCTTTGTTTGAATGTGTTTTACTTTCATATTATTTAATTAGCTTTGTAGAATGTATATGACTCTCATTTGATTCAAATAGCTTTGTTTGAATATGTTTGACTTTCATTTGATTCAATTAGCTTTGTAGAATGTATATGACTTTTATTTCATTCAAATAGCTTTGTTTGAATGTGTTTAACTATCATTTGATTCAAATAGCTTTGTTGAATGTATTCGACTCTAATTTGATTTAATTTGCTTTGTTTGAATGTATTTGACTCTCATTTGATTCAAATAGCTTTGTAGAATGTATTTGACTTTCATTTTATTCAATTAGCTTTGTAGAATGTATTTGACTTTCATTTAATTCAAATAGCTTTGTTTGAATGTGATTGACTTTCATTTGATTAAATTAGCTTTGTAGAATGTATTTGACTTTTATTTGATTCAAATAGCTTTGATTGAATGTGTTTGACTTTCATTTGATTCAAAATAGCTTTGTTTGAATATGTGTAAATTTCATTTGATTCAATTTGCTTTGTAGAATGCATTTCACTTTCATTTGATTCAAATAGCTTTGTTTGAATGTGTTTAACTATCATTTGATTCAATTAGCTTTGTTGAATGTATTCGACTCTTATTTGATTTAATTTGCTTTGTTTGAATGTATTTGACTCTCATTTGATTCAAATAACTTTGTAGAATGTATTTGACTTTCATTTGATTCAAATAGCTATGTAGAATGTATTTGACTTTCATTTGATTCAAATAGCTTTGTTTGAATGTGATTGACTTTCATTTGATTCAATTAGCTTTGTAGGATATATTTGACTTTCATATGATTCAATTAGCTTTGTTTGAAAGTGTTTGACTTTCATTTGATTCATTTAGCTTTGCTTGAATGTGTTTGACTTTCATTTAATTCAATTAGCTTTGTAGAATGTATTTAACTTTCATTTGAATCAAATAACTTTGTTTGAATGTGTTTGACTTTCATTTGATTCAATTAGCTTTGTAGAATGTATTTGACTTTCATTTAAATTAAAAAGCTTTGTTTGAATGTGTTTGACTTTCATTTCATTCAATTAGCTTTGTAGAATGTATTTTACTTTTATTTGATTCAATTAGCTTTGTTTGAATTTACTTCACTCTCATTTGATTCAAACAGCTTTGTTTGAATGTGTTTGACTTTCATTTGATTCAATTAGCATTGTAGAATGTATTTGACTTTCATTTAAATTAAAAAGCTTTGTTTGAATGTGTTTGACTTTCATTTGATTCAATTAGCTTTGTAGAATGTATTTTACTTTTATTTGATTCAATTAGCTTTGTTTGAATTTACTTCACTCTCATTTGATTCAAACAGCTTTGTTTGAATGTGTTTGACTTTCATTTGATTCAATTAGCTTTGTAGAATGTATTTGACTTTCATTTGATTCAAATAGCTTTATTTGAATGTGTTTGACTTTCATTTGATTCAATTAGCTTTGTTGAATGTATTTGACTTTCATTTGATTCAAAATCTTTGTTTGAATGTGTTTGACTTTCATTTGATTCAAATAGCTTTGTTTGAATGTGTTTGACTTTCATTTGATTCAATTAGCTTTGTTCGAATATGTTTGACTTTCATTTGATTTAAATAGCTTTGTTTAAATGTGATTAACTTTCATTTGATTCAATTAGTTTTGTAGAATGTATTTGACTTTCATTTAATTCAAATAGCTTTGATTGAATATGTTTGATTTTCATTTGATTCAATTAGGTTTGTTTGAATGTGTTTGACTTTATATGATTCCATTAGCTTTGTTTGAATGTGTTTGACTTTCATTTGATTCAAATAGCTTTGTTTGAATGTGATTGACTTTCATTTGATTCAATTAGTTTTGTAGAATATATTTGTCTTTCGTTTGATTCAAATAGCTTTGATTGAATGTGTTGTTTGACTTTCATTTGATTCAATTAGCTTTGTTTGAATGTGTTTGACTTTCATATGATTCAATTAGCTTTATTTGAATGTGTTTAAATTTATTTGATTCATTTAGCTTTGTTTGTATGTGTTTGACTTTCATTTAATTCAATTAGCTTTGTAGAATGTATTTGACTTTCATTTGATTCAAATAGGTTTGTTTGAATGTGTTTTGACTTTCATTTTATTCAATTAGATTTGTACAATGAATTTGACTTTCATTTGATTTAAATAGCTTTAATTGAATGTGTTTGAATTTCATTTGATTCAATTTGCTTTGTAGAATGCATTTCACTTTCATTTGATTCAAATAGCTTTGTTTGAATGTGTTTAACTATCATTTGATTCAATTAGCTTTGTTGAATGTATTAGACTCTTATTTGATTTAATTTGCTTTATTTGAATGTATTTGACTCTCATTTGATTCAAATAGCTTTGTAGAATGTATTTGACTTTCATTTGATTCAAATAGCTTTGTTTGAATGTGATTGACTTTCATTTGAATCAATTAGCTTTGTAGAATATATTTGACTTTCATATGATTCAATTAGCTTTGTTTGAAAGGGTTTGACTTACATTTGATTCATTTAGCTTTACTTGAATGTGTTTGACTTTCATTTAATTCAATTAGCTTTGTAGAATGTATTTAACTTTCATTTGAATCATATAACTTTGTTTGAATGTGTTTGACTTTCATTTGATTCAATTAGCTTTGTAGAATGTATTTGACTTTCATTTGATTCAAATAGCTTTGTTTGAATGTGTTTGACTTTCATTTGATTCAATTAGCTTTGTAGAATGTATTTGACTTTCATTTAAATTAAAAAGCTTTGTTTGAATGTGTTTGACTATCATTTGATTCAATTAGCTTTGTAGAATGTATTTTACTTTTATTTGATTAAATTAGCTTTGTTTGAATTTATTTCACTCTCATTTGATTCAAATAGCTTTGTTTGAATGTGTTTGACTTTCATTTGATTCAATTAGCTTTGTAGAATGTATTTGACTTTCATTTGATTCAAATAGCTTTGTTTGAATGTGTTTGACTTTCATTTGATTCAATTAGCTTTGTAGAATATATTTGACTTTCATTTGATTCGAAAGCTTTGTTTGAATGTGTTTGACTTTCATTTGATTCAATTAGCTTTGTTCGAATGTGTTTGACTTTCATTTGATTTAAATAGCTTTGTTTGAATGTGATTAACTTTCATTTGATTCAATTACTTTTGTAGAATGTATTTGACTTTCATTTGATTCAATTAGGTTTGTTTGAATGTGTTTGACTTTCATATGATTCAATTAGCTTTGTTTGAATGTGTTTGACTTTCATTTGATTCAAATAGCTTTGTTTGAATGTGATTGACTTTCATTTGATTCAATTAGCTTTGTAGAATGTATTTGACTTTCATTTGATTCAAATAGCTTTGATTGAATGTGTTTTGACTTTCATTTGATTCAATTAGCTTTGTTTGAATGTGTTTAACTTTATTTGATTCATTTAGCTTTGTTTGAATGTGTTTCACTTTCATTTAATTCAATTAGCTTTGTAGAATGTATTTGACTTTCATTTGATTCAAATAGCTTTGTTTGAATGTGTTTGACTTTCATTTTATTCAATTAGATTTGTACAATGAATTTGACTTTCATTTGATTCAAATAGCTTTGTTTGAATGTGTTTGAATTTCATTTGATTCAATTTACTTTGTAGAATGCATTTCACTTTCATTTGATTTATATAGCTTTGTTTGAATGTGTTTGACTTTCATTTAAATTAAAAAGCTTTTTTTTAATGTGTTTGACATTCATTTGATTTTAAAGGCTTTGTTTGAATGTGTTTGACTTTCATATTATTCAATTAGCTTTGTAGAATGTATATGACTCTCATTTGATTCAAATAGCTTTGTTTGAATATGTTTGACTTTCTTTTGATTCAATTAGCTTTGTATAATGTACATGACTTTTATTTCATTCAAATAGCTTTGTTTGAATGTGTTTAACAATCATTTGATTCAATTAGCTTTGTTTAATGTATTCGACTCTTATTTAATTTAATTTGCTTTGTTTGAATGTATTTGACTCTCATTTGATTCAAATAGATTTGTTTGAATGTGTTTGACATTCATTTGATTCAATTAGCTTTGTAGAATGTATTTGACTTTTATTTGATTCCAATAGCTTTGTTTAAATGTGTTTGAATTTCATTTGATTCAATTAGCTTTGTAGAATGTATTTGACTTTTATTTGATTTAATTTGCTTTGTTTGAATGTATTTAACTTTTATTTGATTTAATTAGCTTTGTTTGAATGTATTTGACTCTCATTTGATTCAAATAGCTTTGATTGAATGTGTTTGACTTTCAAGTAATTCAATTAGCTTTGTAGAATGTATTTAACTTTCATTTGAATCAAATAACTTTGTTTGAATGTGTTTTGACTTTCATTTGATTCAATTAGCTTTGTAGAATGTATTTGACTTTTATTTGATTTAATTAGCTTTGTTTGAATGTATTTGACTCTCATTTGATTCAAATAGCTTTGTTTGAATGTGTTTGACATTCATTTGATTCAATTAGCTTTGTAGAATGTATTTGACTTTTGTTTGATTCCAATAGCTTTGTTTACATGTGTTTGACTTTCATTTGATTCAATTAGCTTTGTAGAATGTATTTGACTTTTATTTGATTTAATTTGCTTTGTTTGAATGTATTTGACTTTTATTTGATTTAATTAGCTTTGTTTGAATGAATTTGACTCTCATTTGATTCAAATTGCTTTGATTGAATGTGTTTGACTTTCATTTGATTCAATTAGCTTTGTTTGAATGTGTTTGACTTTCATATGATTCAATTAGCTTTGTTTGAATGTGTTTAACTTTATTTGATTCATTTAGCTTTGTTTGAATGTGTTTGACTTTCATTTGATTCAATTAGCTTTGTAGAATGTATTTGACTTTCATTTGATTCAAATAGCTTTGTTTGAATGTGTTTGACTTTCATTTGATTCAATTAGCTTTGTAGAATGTATTTGACTTTCATTTAAATGAAAAAGCTTTGTTTGAATGTGGTTGACTTTCATTTGATTCAATTAGCTTTGTAGAATGTATATGACTTTTATTTCATTCAAATAGCTTTGTTTGAATGTGTTTAACTATCATTTGATTCAATTAGCTTTGTTGAATGTATTCGACTCTGATTTGATTTAATTTGCTTTGTTTGAATGTATTTGACTCTCATTTGATTCAAATAGCTTTGTAGAATGTATTTGACTTTCATTTGATTCAAATAGCTATGTAGAATGTATTTGACTTTCTTTTTGATTCAAATAGCTTTGTTTGAATGTGATTGACTTTCATTTGATTCAATTAGCTTTGTAGAATATATTTGACTTTCATTTGATTCAATTAGCTTTGTTTGAAAGTGTTTGACTTTCATTTGATTCATTTAGCTTTGCTTGAATGTGTTTGACTTTCATTTAATTCAATTAGCATTGTAGAATGTATTTAACTTTCATTTGAATAAAATAACTTTGTTTGAATGTGTTTGACTTTCATTTGATTCAATTAGCTTTGTAGAATGTATTTGACTTTCATTTGATTCAAATAGCTTTGTTTGAATGTGTTTGACTTTCATTTAATTCAATTAGCTTTGTAGAATGTCTTTGACTTTCATTTGAATCAAATAACTTTGTTTGAATGTGTTTGACTTTTATTTGATTCAATTAGCTTTGTAGAATGTATTTGACTTTCATTTGATTCAAATAGCTTTGTTTGAATGTGTTTGACTTTCATTTGATTCAATTAGATTTGTAGAATGTATTTGACTTTCATTTAAATTAAAAAGCTTTGTTTGAATGTGTTTGACTTTCATTTGATTCAATTAGCTTTGTAGAATGTATTTTACTTTTATTTGATTAAATTAGCTTTGTTTGAATTTATTTCACTCTCATTTGATTCAAATAGCTTTGTTTGAATGTGTTTGACTTTCATTTGATTCAATTAGCTTTGTAGAATGTATTTGACTTTCATTTGATTCAAATAGCTTTGTTTGAATGTGTTTGACTTTCATTTGATTCAAATTTCTTTGTTTGAATGTGTTTGACTTTCATTTGGTTCAATTAGCTTTAAAGAATGTATTTGACTTTCATTTGATTAAAATAGCTTTGTAGAATGTATTTGACTTTCATTTGATTAAAATAGCTTTGTTTGTATGTTATTGACTTTCATTTGATTCAAATAGCTTTATTTGAATGTGTTTGACTTTCATTTAATACAATTAGCTTTGTAGAATGTATTTGACTTTCATTTGATTCAAATAGCTTTGTTTGAATGTGTTTGACTTTCGTTTGATTCAATTAGCTTTGTAGAATGTATTTGACTTTCATTTGATTAAAATAGCTTTGTTTGAATGTGTCTGACTTTCATTTGATTCAATTAGCTTTGTAGAATGTATTTGACATTCATTTGATTCAAATAGCTTTGTTTGAATGTGTTTGACTTTTATTTGATTCAAATACCTTTATAGAGTGTCTATGACATTTATTTGATTTTAATTGCTTTGTTTGAATGTGTTTGACTTTCATTTGATTCAATTAGCTTTGTAGAATGGATTTGACTTTCATTTGATTCAAATAGCTTTGTAAAATGTGTTTGACTTTCATTTGATTCGATTTGCGTTGTAGAATGTATTTGACTTTTATTTGATTCAAATAGCTTTGTTTGAATGTGTTTGACTTTCATTTGATTCAATTTGCTTTGTAGAATGTATTTGACTTTTATTTGATTTAATTAGCTTTGTTTGAATGTATTTGACTCTCATTTGATTCAAATAGCTTTATTTGAATGTGTTTGACTTTCATTTGATTCAAATTCCTTTGTTTGAATGTGTTCGACTTTCATTTGATTCAAATAGCATTGTTTGAATGTGCTTGACTTTCATTTGATTCAACTAGCTTTGTAGAATGTATTTGACTTTCATTTGATTAAAATAGCTTTGGTTGAATGTGTTTGACTTTCATTTGATTCAATTAGCTTTGTAGAATGTGTTTGACTTTCATTTGATTAAAATAGCTTTGTTTGAATGTGTTTGACTTTCACTTGATTCAACTAGCTTTGTAGAATGTATTTGACTTTCATTTGATTAAAATAGCTTTGTTTGAATGTGTTTGACTTTCATTTGGTTCAATTAGCTTTAAAGAATGTATTTGACTTTCATTTGATTAAAATAGCTTTGTTTGAATGTATTTGACTTTCATTTGATTCAATTAGCTTTGTAGAATGTATTTGACTTTCATTTGATTCAAATAGCTTTGTTTGAATGTGTTTGACTTTCATTTGATTCAATTAGCTTTGTAGAATGTATTTGACTTTCATTTAAATTAAAAAGCTTTGTTTGAATGTGTTTGACTATCATTTGATTCAATTAGCTTTGTAGAATGTATTTTACTTTTATTTGATTAAATTAGCTTTGTTTGAATTTATTTGACTTTCATTTGATTAAAATAGCTTTGTTTGAATGTGTTTGACTTTCATTTGATTCAATTAGCTTTGTAGAATGTATTTGACTTTCATTTGATACAAATAGCTTTGTTTGAATGTGTTTGACTTTCATTTGATTCAAATAGCTTTATAGAATGTATTTGACATTTATTTGATTTAAATAGCTTTGTTTGAATGTGTTTGACTTTCATTTTATTCAATTAGTTTTGTAGAATGTATTTGACTTTCATTTGATTTAAATAGCTTTGTAAAATGTGTTTGACTTTCATTTGATTCAAATAGCTTTGTTTGAATGTGTTTGACTTTCATTTGATTAAAATAGCTTTGTTTGATTGTGTTTGACTTTCATTTGATTCGATTTGCTTTGTAGAATATATTTGACTTTTATTTGATTCAAATAGCTTTGTTTGAATGTGTTTGACTTTCATTTGATTCAATTTGCTTTGTTTCAATGTGCTTGACTTTCATTTGATTCAACTAGCTTTGTAGAATGTATTTTGACTTTCATTTGATTAAAATAGCTTTGTTTGAATGTGTTTGACTTTCATTTGATTCAATTAGCTTTGTAGAATGTATTTGACTTTCATTTGATTCAAATATCTTTGTTTGAAAGTGTTTGACTTTCATTTGATTCGATTTGCTTTGTAGAATGTATTTGACTTTCATTTGATTCAAATAGCTTTGTTTGAATGTGTTTGACTTTCATTTGATTCAAATTGCTTTATAGAATGTATTTGACATTTATTGGATTTGAATAGCTTTGTTTGAATGTGTTTGACTTTCATTTGATTCAATTAGCTTTGTAGAATCTATTTCACTTTCATTTGATTAAAATAGCTTTCTTTGAATGTGTTTGACTTTCATTTGATTCAATTAGCTTTGTAGAATGTATTTGACTTTCATTTGATTCAAATAGCTTTGTTTGAATGTGTTTGACTTTCATTTGATTCAAATAGCTTTATGGAATGTATTTGACATTTATTTGATTTAAATAGCTTTGTTCGAATGTGTTTGACTTTCATTTGATTCAATTAGCTTTGTAAAATGTATTAAACTTTCATTTGATTAAAATAGCTTTGTTTGAATGTGTTTGACTTTCATTTGATTCAATTAGCTTTGTAGAATGTATTTGACTTTCATTTGATTCAAATAGCTTTGTTTGAATGTGTTTGACTTTCATTTGATTCAAATAGCTTTATAGATAGTATTTGACATTTATTTGATTTAAATAGCTTTGTTTGAATGTGTTTGACTTTCATTTGATTCAATTAGCTTTGTAGAATGTATTTGACTTTCATTTGATTCAAATAGCTTTGTAAAATGTGTTTGACTTTCATTTGATTCAAATAGCTTTGTTTGAATGTGTTTGACTTTCATTGGATTAAAAAAGCTTTGTTTGAATGTGTTTGACTTTCATTTGATTCGATTTGCTTTGTAGAATGCATTTGACTTTTATTTGATTCAAATAGCTTTGTTTGAATGTGTTTCACTTTCATTTGATTTAATTTGCTTTGTAGAATGTATTTGACTTTTATTTGATATAATTAGCTTTGTTTGAATGTATTTGATTCTCATTTGATTCAAATAGCTTTATTTGAATGTGTTTGACTTTCATTTGATTCAAATTCCTTTGTTTGAATGTGTTCGACTTTCATTTGATTCAAATAACATTGTTTGAATGTGCTTGACTTTCATTTGATTTAATTAGCTTTGTTTGAATGTATTTGACTCTCATTTGATTCAAATAGCTTTATTTGAATGTGTTTGACTTTCATTTGATTCAAATTCCTTTGTTTGAATGTGTTCGACTTTCATTTGATTCAAATAGCTTTGTTTGAATGTGCTTTACTTTCATTTGATTCAACTAGCTTTGTAGAATGTATTTGACTTTCATTTGATTAAAATAGCTTTGTTTGAATGAGTTTGACTTTCATTTGATTTAATTAGGTCTATAGAATGTATTTGACTTTCATTTGATTCAAATAGCTTTGTTTGAATGTGTTTGACTTTCATTTGATTCAAATAGCTTTATAGAATGTATTTGACATTTATTTGATTTGAATAGCTTTGTTTGAATGTGTTTGACTTTCATTTGATTCAATTAGCTATGTAGAATGTATTTGACTTTCATTTGATTAATATAGCTTTGTTTGAATGTGTTAGACTTTCATTTGATTCAATTAGCTTTAAAGAATGTATTTGACTTTCATTTGATTCAAATAGCTTTGTTTGAATGTGTTTGACTTTCATTTGATTCAATTAGCTTTGTAGAATGTATTTGACTTTTATTTGATTTAATTAGCTTTGTTTGAATGTATTTGACTTTCATTTGATTCAAATAGCTTTGTTTGAATGTTTTTTACTTTGTTTGAATGTATTAGACTTTCATTCGATTCAAATAGCTTTATTTGAATGTGTTTTGACTTTCATTTGATTCAAATTCCTTTGTTTGAATGTGTTTGACATTCATTTGATTCAAATAGCTTTGTTTCAATGTGTTTTTGACTTTCATTTGATTCAACTAGCTTTGTAGAATATATTTGACTTTCATTTGATTCAAATAGCTTTGTTTGAATGTTTTTTACTTTCATTTGGTTCAATTAGCTTTATAGAATTTATTTGACTTTTATTTTATTCAAATAGCTTTGTTTGAATGTGTTTGACCTTCATTTGATTCAAATAGCTTTGTTTGAATGTTTTTTACTTTGTTTGAATGTGTTAGACTTTCATTTGATTCAAATAGCTTTATTTGAATGTGTTTGACTTTCATTTAATACAATTAGCTTTGTAGAATGTATTTGACTTTCATTTGATTCAAATAGCATTGTTTGAATGTGCTTGACTTTCATTTGATTCAACTATTTTTGTAGAATGTATTTGACTTTCATTTGATTAAAATAGCTTAGTTTGAATGTGTTTTGACTTTCATTTGATTCAATTAGCTTTGTAGAATGTATTTGACTTTCATTTGATTAAAATAGCTTTGTTTGAATGTGTTTGACTTTCATTTGATTCAACTAGCTTTGTAGAATGTATTTGACTTTCATTTGATTAAAATAGCTTTGTTTGAATGTGTTTTGACTTTCATTTGATTCAATTAGCTTTAAAGAATGTATTTGACTTTCATTTGATTCAAATAGCTTTGTTTGAATGTGTTTGACTTTCATTTGATTCAATTTGCTTTGTAGAATGTATTTGACTTTTATTTGATTTAATTAGCTTTGTTTGAATGTATTTGACTCTCATTTGATTCAAATAGCTTTATTTGAATGTGTTTGACTTTCATTTGATTCAAATTCCTTTATTTCAATGTGTTTGACATTCATTTGATTCAAATAGCTTTGTTTCAATGTGTTTGACTTTCATTTGATTCAACTAGCTTTGTAGAATATATTTGACTTTCATTTGATTCAAATAGCTTTGTTTGAATGTTTTTTACTTTCAATTGGTTCAATTAGCTTTATAGAATGTATTTGACATTTATTTTATTCAAATAGCTTTGTTTGAATGTGTTTGACTTTCATTTGATTCAAATAGCTTTGTTTGAATGTTTTTAACTTCCATTTGATTCAAATAGCTTTGTTTGAATGTTTTAGACTTTCATTTGATTCAAATAGTTTTGTAGAATGCATTTCACTTTCATTTGATTTAAATAACTATGTTTGAAAGTGTTTGACTTTCATTTGATTCAAATAGCTTTGTTTGAATGTGTTTGACTTTCATTTAATTCAATTAGCTTCATAAAATGTATTTGACATTTATTTGATTTAAATAGCTTTGTTCGAATGTGTTTGACTTTCATTTGATTCAATTAGCTTTGTAGAATGTATTTGACTTTCATTTGATTCAAATGGCTTTGTAGAATGTGTTTGACTTTCATTTGATTCAAATAGCTTTGTTTGAATGTGTTTGACTTTCATTTGATTCAATTTGCTTTGTAGAATGTATTTGACTTTTATTTGATTTAATTAGCTTTGTTTGAATGTATTTGACTCTCATTTGATTCAAATAGCTTTATTTGAATGTGTTTGACTTTCATTTGATTCAAATTTCTTTGTTTGAATGTGTTCGACTTTCATTTGATTCAAATAGCTTTGTTTGAATGTGCTTGACTTTCATTTGATTCAACTAGCTTTGTAGAATGTATATGACTTTCATTTGATTAAAATAGCTTTGTTTGAATGTGTTAGACTTTCATTTGATTCCAATAGCTTTATTTGAATGTGTTTGACTTTCATTTAATACAATTAGGTTTGTAGAATGTATTTGACTTTCATTTGATTCAAATAGCTTTGTTTGAATGTGTTTGACTATCATTTGATTCAATTTGCTTTGTAGAATGTATTTGTCTTTTATTTGATTTAATTAGCTTTGTAGAATGTATTTGACTTCCATTTGATTCAAATAGCTTTGTTTTGAATGTTTTAGACTTTCATTTGATTCAAATAGTTTTGTAGAATGCATTTTACTTTCATTTGAATTAAATAACTATGTTTGAATGTGTTTGACTTTCATTTGATTCAAATAGCTTTGTTTGAATGTGTTTGGCTTTCATTTGATTCATTTAGCTTTATAGAATGTATTTGACAGTTATTTGATTTAAATAGCTTTGTTCGAATGTGTTGACTTTCATTTGATTCAATTAGCTTTGTAGAATGTCTTTGACTTTCATTTGATTCAAATAGCTTTGTAGAATGTGTTTGACTTTCATTTGATTCAAATAGCTTTGTTTGAATGTGTTTGACTTTCATTGGATTAAAATAGCTTTGTTTGAATGTGTTTGACTTTTCATTTGATTCGATTTGCTTTGTAGAATGTATTTGACTTTTATTTGATTCAAATAGCTTTGTTTGAATGTGTTTCACTTTCATTTGATTTAATTTGCTTTGTAGAATGTATTTGACTTTTATTTGATATAATTAGCTTTGTTTGAATGTATTTGATTCTCATTTGATTCAAATAGCTTTATTTGAATGTGTTTGACTTTCATTTGATTCAAATTCCTTTATCTCAATGTGTTTGACATTCATTTGATTCAAATAGCTTTGTTTCAATGTGTTTTGACATTTGCTAGCTTTGTTTGAATGTGCTTGACTTTCATTTGATTCAACTAGCTTTGTTGAATGTATTTGACTTGCATTTGATTAAAATAGCTTTGTTTGAATGTGTTTGACTTTCATTTGATTCAAATTTGAATGTGGACTTTCATTTGATTCAAATAGCTTTGTTTGAATGTGTTTGACTTTCATTTGATTCAATAGCTTTGTAGAATGTATTTGACATTTATTTGATTTAAATAGCTTTGTTTGAATGTGTTTGACTTTCATTTTATTCAATTAGCTTGTAGAATGTATTTGACTTTCATTTGATTAAAATAGCTTTGTTTGAATGTGTTTGACTTTCATTTGATTCAAATAGCTTTATAGAATGTATTTGACATTTATTTGATTTAAATAGCTTTGTTTGAATGTGTTTGACTTTCATTTGATTCAATTAGCTTTGTAGAATGTATTTGACTTTCATTTGATTAAAATAGCTTTGTTTGAATGTGTTTGACTTTCATTTGATTCAATAATTTGCTTTGTAGAATGTATTTGACTTTTATTTGATTTAAATTAGCTTTGTTTGAATGTATTTGACTCTCATTTGATTCAAATAGCTTTATTTGAATGTGTTTGACTTTCATTTGATTCAAATTTCTTTGTTTGAATGTGTTAGAGCTTTTCATTTTGATTCAAATAAGCTTTGTTTGAATGTGTTTGACTTTCATTTGATTCAATAAGCTTTGTAGAATGTTTTGACTTTCATTTGATTAAATAGCTTTGTTTAATGTGTTTTGACTTTCATTTGATTCAAATTTTTTTGAATGTTTTTTCTTTTATTTGTTTCAATTTGATTTGTAGAATGTATTTGACTTTCATTTGATTCAAATAGCTTTGTTTGAATGTGTTTGACTTTCATTTGATTCAATTAGCTTTGTAGAATGTTTTGAGCTTTCATTTGAATAAATAGCTTTGTATGAATGTTGTTTGACTTTCATTTGATTTCAAATAGCTTTGTTTGAATGTGTTTGACTTTCATTTGATTCATATTATGAAGCTTTTAACTTTCATTTGATTACAAATTATGCTTTGTTAGAATGTGTTTGACTTTTCATTTGATTCAATATAGCTTTGTTATGAATGTGTTTTGACTTTCATTTGATTCAAATAGCTTGTTTTGAATTGTGTTTGACTTTCATTTGATTCAATTAGCTTTGGTTGAATGTGTTTGACTTTCATTTGATTCAAATAGCTTTGTAGAATGTTTTGACTTTCATTTGATTCAAATAGCTTTGTTTGAATGTGTTGACTTTCATTTGATTCAATAGCTTTGTTTGAATGTGTTTGACTTTCATTTGATTACTAAATAGCTTTGTTATGAATGTATTTGACTTTCATTTGATTCAAATAGCTTTGTTTGAATGTGTTTGACTTTTATTTAATACAATTAGCTTTGTAGAATGTATTTGACTTTCATTTGATTCAAATAGCTTTGTTGAATGTGTTTGACTTTCGTTTGATTCAATTAGCTTTGTAGAATGTATTGACTTTCATTTGATTAAAATAGCTTTGTTTGAATGTGTTTGACTTTCATTTGATTCAATTAGCTTTGTAGAATGTATTTGACTTTTATTTGATTCAAATAGCTTTGTTTGAATGTGTTTGACTTTCATTTGATTCAAATCTTTATAGAATGTATTGACACTTATTTGATTTAAATAGCTTTGTTTGAATGTGTTTGACTTTCATTTGATTCAATTAGCTTTGTAGAATGTATTTGACTTTCATTTGATTCAATAGCTTTGTTGAATGTGTTTGACTTTCATTTGATTCAAATAGCTTTGTTTGATTAAATAGCTTTGTTTGAATGTGTTTGACTTTCATTTGATTCGATTTGCTTTGTAGAATGTATTTGACTTTTATTTGATTCAAATAGCTTTGTTTGAATGTGTTTGACTTTCATTTGATTCGATTTGCTTTGTAGAATGTATTTGACTTTTATTTGATTCAAATAGCTTTGTTTGAATGTGTTTGACTTTCATTTGATTCAATTTGCTTTGTAGAATGTATTTGACTTTTATTTGATTTAATTAGCTTTGTTTGAATGTATTTGACTCTTATTTGATTTAAATAGCTTTATTTGAATGTGTTTGACTTTCATTGATTCAAATTCCTTTGTTTGAATGTGTTCGACTTTCATTTGATTCAAATTGCATTGTTTGAATGTGCTTGACTTTCATTTGATTCAACTAGATTTGTAGAATGTATTTAACTTTCATTTGATTAAAATAGCTTTGTTTGAATGTGTTTGACTTTCATTTGATTCAATAGCTTTGTAGAATGTATTTGACTTTCATTTGATTAAAATAGCTTTGTTTGAATGTGTTTGACTTTCATTTGATTCAACTAGCTTTGTAGAATGTATTTGACTTTCATTTGATTAAATAGCTTTGTTTGAATGTGTTTGACTTTCATTTGGTTCAATTAGCTTTAAAATGTATTTGACTTTCATTTGATTCAAATAGCTTTGTTTGAATGTGTTTGACTTTCATTTGATTCAAATTAGCTTTGTAGAATGTATTTGACTTTTATTTGATTTAATTAGCTTTGTTTGAATGTATTTGACTTTCATTTGATTCAAATAGCTACTTGACTTTCATTTGATTCAAATAGCTTTATTTGAATGTGTTTGACTTTCATTTGATTCAAACTTTGTTTGAATGTGTTTGACTTCATTTGATTCAAATAGCTTTGATGTTTGACTTTCATTTGATTCAAATAGCTTTGTTTGAATGTTTTTTACTTTCATTTGGTTCAATTAGCTTTATAGAATGTATTTGACTTTTATTTATTCAAATAGCTTTGTTTGAATGTGTTTGACTTTCATTTGATTCAAATAGCTTTGTTTGAATGTTTTTTACTTTGTTTGAATGTGTTAGACTTTCATTTGATTCAAATAGCTTTATTTGAATGTGTTTGACTTTCATTTTCAATTAGCTTTGTATGTATTTGACTTTCATTTGATTCAAATAGCATTGTTTGAATGTGCTTGACTTTCATTTGATTCAACTAGCTTTGTAGAATGTATTTGATTTTCATTTGATTAAAATAGCTTTGTTGAATGTGTTTGACTTTCATTTGATTCAACTAGCTTTGTAGAATGTATTTGACTTTCATTTGATTTAAAATAGCTTTGTTTGAATGTGTTTGACTTTCATTTGATTCAATTAGCTTTAAAGAATGTATTTGACTTTCATTTGATTCAAATAGCTTTGTTTGAATGTGTTTGACTTTCATTTGATTCAATTTGCTTTGTAGAATGTATTTGACTTTTATTTGATTTAATTAGCTTTGTTTGAATGTATTTGACTCTCATTTGATTCAAATAGCTTTATTTGAATGTGTTTGACTTTTATTTGATTCAAATTCCTTTGTTTGAATGTGTTTGACATTCATTTGATTCAAATAGCTTTGTTTCAATGTGTTTGACTTTCATTTGATTCAACTAGCTTTGTAGAATATATTTGACTTTCATTTGATTCAAATAGCTTTGTTTGAATGTTTTTACTTTCATTTGGTTCAATTAGCTTTATAGAATGTATTTGACTTTTATTTTATTCGAATAGCTTTGTTTGAATGTGTTTGACTTTCATTTGATTCAAATAGCTTTGTTTGAATGTGTTTGAATGTGTTAGACTTTCATTTGATTCAAATAGCTTTATTGAATGTGTTTGACTTTCTACAATTAGCTTTGTAGAATGTATTTGACTTTCATTTGATTCAAATAGCTTTGTTTGAATGTGTTTGACTTTCATTTGATACAATTAGCTTTGTAGAATGTATTTAACTTCCATTTGATTCAAATAGCTTTGTTTGAATGTTTTAGACTTTCATTTGATTCAAATAGTTTTGTAGAATGCATTTAACTTTCATTTGATTTAAATAACTATGCTTGAATGTGTTTGACTTTCATTTGATTCAAATAGCTTTGTTTGAATGTGTTTGACTTTCATTTGATTCAATTAGCTTCATAGAATGTATTTGACATTTATTTGATTTAAATAGCTTTGTTGAATGTGTTTGACTTTCATTTGATTCAATTAGCTTTGTAGAATGTATTTGACTTTCATTTGATTCAAATAGCTTTGTAGAATGTGTTTGACTTTCATTTGATTCAAATAGCTTTGTTTGAATGTGTTTGACTTTCATTTGATTCAAATTTCTTTGTTTGAATGTGTTTGACTTTCATTTGGTTCAATTAGCACTTTCATTTGATTAAAATAGCTTTGTAGAATGTATTTGACTTTCATTTGATTAAAATAGCTTTGTTTGTATGTTATTGACTTTCATTTGATTCAAATAGCTTTATTTGAATGTGTTTGACTTTCATTTAATCAATTAGCTTTGTAGAATGTATTTGACTTTCATTTGATTCAAATAGCTTTGTTTGAATGTGTTTGACTTTCATTTGATTCAATTAGCTTTGTAGAATGTATTTGACTTTCATTTGAAAATAGCTTTGTTTGAATGTGTTGACTTTCATTTGATTCAATTAGCTTTGTAGAATGTATTTGACATTCATTTGATTCAAATAGCTTTGTTTGAATGTGTTTGACTTTCATTTGATTCAAATAGCTTTATAGAATGTATTGACTTTATTTGATTTAATTGCTTTGTTTGAATGTGTTTGACTTTCATTTGATTCAATTAGCTTTGTAGAATGGATTTGACTTTCATTTGATTCAAATAGCTTTGATGTGTTTGACTTTCATTTGATTCGATTTGCTTTTAGAATGTATTTGACTTTTATTTGATTCAAATAGCTTTGTTTGAATGTGTTTGACTTTCATTTGATTCAATTTGCTTTGTAGAATGTATTTGACTTTTATTTGATTTAATTAGCTTTGTTTGAATGTATTTGACTCTCATTTGATTCAAATAGCTTTATTTGAATGTTTGACTTTCATTTGATTCAAATTCCTTTGTTTGAATGTGTTCGACTTTCATTTGATTCAAATAGCATTGTTTGAATGTGCTTGACTTTCATTTGATTCAACTAGCTTTGTAGAATGTATTTGACTTTCATTTGATTTAAAATAGCTTTGTTTGAATGTGTTTGACTTTCATTTGATTCAATTAGCTTTGTAGAATGTGTTTGACTTTCATTTGATTAAAATAGCTTTGTTTGAATGTGTTTGACTTTTTGTAGCTTTGTAGAATGTATTTGACTTTCATTTGAATAGCTTTGTTTGAATGTGTTTGACTTTCATTTGATTCAATTTGCTTTGTAGAATGTATTTGACTTTTATTTGATTTAATAGCTTTGTTTGAATGTATTTGACTCTTATTTGATTTAAATAGCTTTATTGAATGTGTTTGACTTTCATTTGATTCAAATTCCTTTGTTTGAATGTGTTGACTTTCATTTGATTCAAATTGCATTGTGAATTTGACTTTCATTTGATTCAACTTAGAATGACTTTCATTTGATTAAAATAGCTTTGTTTGAATGTGTTTGACTTTCATTTGATTCAATTAGCTTTGTAAATGTATTTGACTTTCATTTGATTTAAAATAGCTTTGTTTGAATGCGTTTGACTTTCATTTGATTCAACTAGCTTTGTAGAATGTATTTGACTTTCATTTGATTAAAATAGCTTTGTTTGAATGTGTTTGACTTTCATTTGTTCAATTAGCTTTAATGTATTTGACTTTCATTTGATTCAAATAGCTTTGTTTGAATGTGTTTGACTTTCATTTGATTCAAATACCTTTGTAGAATGTATTTGACTTTTATTTGATTTAATAGCTTTGTTTGAATGTATTTGACTTTCATTTGATTCAAATAGCTTTGTTTGAATGTTTTTTACTTTGTTTGAATGTGTTAGACTTTCATTTGATTCAAATAGCTTTATTTGAATGTGTTTGACTTTCATTTGATTCAAATTTTTGTTTGAATGTGTTTGACATTCATTTGATTCAAATAGCTTTGTTTCAATGTGTTAGACTTTCATTTGATTCAAATAGCTTTGTTTGAATGTTTTACTTTCATTTGGTTCAATTAGCTTTATAGAATGTATTTGACTTTTATTTATTCAAATAGCTTTGTTGAATGTGTTTGACTTTCATTTGATTCAAATAGCTTTGTTTGAATGTGTTTGAATGTGTTAGACTTTCATTTGATTCAAATAGCTTTATTTGAATGTGTTTGACTTTCATTTTAATACAATTAGCTTTGTAGAATGTATTTGACTTTCATTTGATTCAAATAGCATTGTTTGAATGTGCTTGACTTTCATTTGATTCAACTAGCTTTGTAGAATGTATTTGATTTTCATTTGATTAAAATAGCTTTGTTGAATGTGTTTGACTTTCATTTGATTCAACTAGCTTTGTAGAATGTATTTGACTTTCATTTGATTAAAATAGCTTTGTTTGAATGTGTTTGACTTTCATTTGATTCAATTAGCTTTAAAGAATGTATTTGACTTTCATTTGATTCAAATAGCTTTGTTTGAATGTGTTTGACTTTCATTTGATTCAATTTGCTTTGTAGAATGTATTTGACTTTTATTTGATTTAATTAGCTTTGTTTGAATGTATTTGACTCTCATTTGATTCAAATAGCTTTATTTGAATGTGTTTGACTTTTATTTGATTCAAATTCCTTTGTTTGAATGTGTTTGACATTCATTTGATTCAAATAGCTTTGTTTCAATGTGTTTGACTTTCATTTGATTCAACTAGCTTTGTAGAATATATTTGACTTTCATTTGATTCAAATAGCTTTGTTTGAATGTTTTTTTACTTTCATTTGGTTCAATTAGCTTTATAGAATGTATTTGACTTCGAATACTTTGTTTGAATGTGTTTGACTTTCATTTGATTCAAATAGCCTTTGTTTGAATGTGTTAGACTTTCATTTGATTCAAATAGCTTTATTTGAATGTGTTTGACTTTCATTAAATACAATTAGCTTTGTAGAATGTATTTGACTTTCATTTGATTCAAATAGCTTTGTTTGAATGTGTTTGACTTTCATTTGATACAATTAGCTTTGTAGAATGTATTTAACTTCATTTGATTCAAATAGCTTTGTTTGAATGTTTTAGACTTTCATTTGATTCAAATAGTTTTGTAGAATGCATTTCACTTTCATTTGTTTAAATAACTTTGCTTGAATGTTTGACTTTCATTTGATTCAAATAGCTTTGTTTGAATGTGTTTGACTTTCATTTGATTCAATTAGCTTCATAGAATATATTTGACATTTTTTGATTTAAATAGCTTTGTTCGAATGTGTTTGACTTTCATTTGATTCAATTAGCTTTGTAGAATGTATTTGACTTTCATTTGATTCAAATAGCTTTGTAGAATGTGTTTGACTTTCATTTGAGTCAAATAGCTTTGTTTTGAATGTGTTTGACTTTCATTTGTTGTTTGAATTTGATTTCATTTGGTTCAATTAGCAATGTTTGACTTTCATTTGATTAAAATAGCTTTGTTTGAATGTATTTGACTTTCATTTGATTCAATTAGCTTTGTAGAATGTATTTGACTTTCATTTGATTCAAATAGCTTTGTTTGTATGTTATTGACTTTCATTTGATTCAAATAGCTTTATTTGAATGTGTTTGACTTTCATTTAATTCAATTAGCTTTGTAGAATGTATTTGACTTTCATTTGATTCAAATAGCTTTGTTTGAATGTGTTTGACTTTCGTTTGATTCAATTAGCTTTGTAGAATGTATTTGACTTTCATTTGATTTAAAATAGCTTTGTTTGAATGTGTTGACTTTCATTTGATTCAATTAGCTTTGTAGAATGTATTTGACATTCATTTGATTCAAATAGCTTTGTTGAATGTGTTTGACTTTTATTTGATTCAAATACCTTTATAGAATGTATTGACTGCTTTGTTTGAATGTGTTTGACTTTCATTTGATTCAATTAGCTTTGTAGAATGGATTTGACTTTCATTTGATTCAAATTTGAATGTGTTTGACTTTCATTTGATTCGATTTGCTTTGTAGAATGTATTTGACTTTTATTTGATTCAAATAGCTTTGTTTGAATGTGTTTGACTTTCATTTGATTCAATTTGCTTTGTAGAATGTATTTGACTTTTATTTGATTTAATTAGCTTTGTTTGAATGTATTTGACTCTCATTTGATTCAAATAGCTTTATTTGAATGTGTTTGACTTTCATTTGATTCAAATTCCTTTGTTTGAATGTGTTCGACTTTCATTTGATTCAAATAGCATTGTTTGAATGTGCTTGACTTTCATTTGATTCAACTAGCTTTGTAGAATGTATTTGACTTTCATTTGATTAAAATAGCTTTTTGAATGTGTTTGACTTTCATTTGATTCAATTAGCTTTGTAGAATGTTTTGACTTTCATTTGATTAAAATAGCTTTGTTTGAATGTGTTTGACTTTCATTTGATTCAACTAGCTTTGTAGAATGTATTTGACTTTCATTTGATTAAAATAGCTTTGTTTGAATGTGTTTGACTTTCAATTAGCTTGACTTTCATTTGATTAAAATAGCTTTGTTTGAATGTTTGACTTTCATTTGATTCAATTAGCTTTGTAGAATGTATTTGACTTTCATTTGATTCAAATAGCTTTTTGAATGTGTTTGTTGATTCCTTTTAGAATGTATTTGACTTTATTTGATTTAAATAGCTTTTTTGAATGTGTTTGACTTTCATTTGATTCAATTAGCTTTGTAGAATGTATTTGACTTTCATTTGATTAAAATAGCTTTGTTTGAATGTGTTTGACTTTCATTTGATTCAATTAGCTTTGTAGAATGTATTTGACTTTCATTTGATAGCTTTGTTTGAATGTGTTTGACTTTCATTTGATTCAATAGCTTTTAGAATGTATTTGACTTTATTTGATTTAAATAGCTTTGTTTGAATGTGTTTGACTTACATTTTATTCAATTAGCAATGTATTGACTTTCATTTGATTTAAATAGCTTTGAATGTGTTTGACTTTCATTTGATTCAAATAGCTTTGTTTGAATGTGTTTGACTTTCATTTGATTAAAATAGCTTTGTTTGATTGTGTTTGACTTTCATTTGATTCGATTTGCTTTGTAGAATATATTTGACTTTTATTTGATTCAAATAGCTTTGTTTGAATGTTTGACTTTCATTTGATTCAATTTGCTTTGTAGAATGTATTTGACTTTTATTTGATATAATTAGCTTTGTTTGAATGTATTTGACTTTCATTTGATTCAAATAGCTTTATTTGAATGTGTTTGACTTTCATTTGATTCAAATTCCTTGTTTGAATGTGTTCAACTTCCATTTGATTCAAATAGCATTGTTTGAATGTGCTTGACTTTCATTTGATTTAATTATCTTTGTTTGAATGTATTTGACTCTCATTTGATTCAAATAGCTTTATTTGAATGTGTTTCACTTTCATTTGATTCAAATTCCTTTGTTTGAATGTGTTCGACTTTCATTTGATTCAAATAGCTTTGTTTCAATGTGCTTGACTTTCATTTGATTCAACTAGCTTTGTAGAATGTATTTGACTTTCATTTGATTAAAATAGCTTTGTTGAATGTGTTTGACTTTCATTTGATTCAATTAGCTTTGTAGAATGTATTTGACTTTCATTTGATTCAAATATCTTTGTTTGAAGTGTTTGACTTTCATTTGATTCGATTTGCTTTGTAGAATGTATTTGACTTTCATTTGATTCAAATAGCTTTGTTTGAATGTGTTTGACTTTCATTTGATTCAAAATGCTTTTATAGAATGTATTTGACATTTATTGATTTGAATAGCTTTGTTTGAATGTGTTTGACTTTCATTTGATTCAATTAGCTTTGTAGAATCTATTTCACTTTCATTTGATTAAAATAGCTTTCTTTGAATGTGTTTGACTTTCATTTGATTCAATTAGCTTTGTAGAATGTTTTGACTTTCATTTGATTCAAATAGCTTTGTTTGAATGTGTTGACTTTCATTTGATTCAAATAGCTTTGACATTTATTTGATTTAAATAGCTTTGTTCGAATGTGTTTGACTTTCATTTGATTCAATTAGCTTTGTAAAATGTATTTGACTTTCATTTGATTAAAATAGCTTTGTTTGAATGTGTTTGACTTTCATTTGATTCAATTAGCTTTGTAGAATGTATTTGACTTTCATTTGATTCAAATAGCTTTGTTTGAATGTGTTTGAATTTCATTTGATTCGATTTGCTTTGTAGAATGTATTTGACTTTTATTTATTCAAATAGCTTTGTTTGAATGTGTTTGACTTTCATTTGATTCAATTTGCTTTGTAGAATGTATTTGACTTTTATTTGATTTAATTAGCTTTGTTTGAATGTATTTGACTCTCATTTGATTCAAATAGCTTTATTTGATTGTGTTTGACTTTCATTTGATTCAAATTTCTTTGTTTGAATGTGTTCGACTTTCATTTGATTCAAATAGCATTGTTTGAATGTGCTTGACTTTCATTTGATTTAGCTTTGTAGAATGTATTTGACTTTCATTTGATTAAAATAGCTTTGTTTGAATGTGTTTGACTTTCATTTGATTCAATTAGCTTTGTAGAATGTATTTGACTTTCATTTGATT
>NW_018743074.1:1137450-1249246 GCF_001683475.1 Chenopodium quinoa | reverse complement strand
TTGGGGAAACAGCCATATGAGATTGACTACCTTTTGATTGGGAGCTAGACAAAATTTTTCACCGCCTTAGCTGCCTTGAGGCAAGAAAGGCTACAACTTGAAGTGCAATTTCCCGTCTGGGGTACCATGGGGCAACAGTCTAGTCAAGATCTGTTGGGGGTTGGTTAATGGGCGCATAAGCCGGCAATAGCCGTCTGCCCAACAAGATTTAACTTTGCCGCATGTATTACCTTGGGGATAATGACAGGCTCATCTTGTTTACAATAGGTCATTCGGGCTGTCATGGGATTAACCTAGCTGGTTAAGACCATCCGACGTTTTGACGCTTAGAACAATGTACCACCCGGAAGAGAGATGTTCTCTTCGACAAATTCACCCAGAAGGGCGTTGCCGGATGCCTGTTCATAGGTAGAACAGCGGTTTACTCATGTTGGCCATGCTTCTCTAAACGGCTAAGTTAGGTACTTAGCATTTTTTGGTTTATGTTTGAGGCAAACGGATGCCCGATCTTTAGAAATACACAGAAATTGAAATAAAGCATTTCTCATTAATTTACTCTATTTACAAAAAATGACTACATCCTCCTAGAAGTGATACTTTTTCAAGTTATCCACGTTCCAGGTCCTAGGTAACTTCCTACCGTCTGGAGTTTCCAGGCGGTAGGTGTCGTCTCTGACTTCGTCATATATCCGATAGGGGCCTTCCCAAATGGGGGTCAGCTTCCCTTGCTCATTTTGCTCTGCCAGTGGCCTCCATCTTTCGTAGTACGAAGTCCCCAACTTTGACAGGGCGCTTGCGTACTCTTTTTGTTGTAAGCCCTCGTCATCCTCAGACGGTATATTTCGTGGCGTAAGGCGGCATTGCCCCTGCGCTCTGGGAGTGATTCCAATGCTAGGCGCATGGCTTCCCAGTTAGCCTCCTCGTCATAGAGCATGACTCGGAGTGTTGGCTCATAGAGCTCTATTGGCAGAACCGCTTTCAGTGCCGTAGGTCAATAGAAACGGGTTTCACCGGTTGCCCCCTTCTCAGTCGTTCTGATGCCCAAAGGACGTGAGGGAGTTCATCGGCCCACAATCCACCGGCTCTTTCGATCTTCTTTTTTATGCCGTCTGAGATGAGCTTGTTGAAGGCTTCAACTTGACCGTTTGCTTGGGGCCGGCCAACGGATGCAAAACAATGAGAGATCCCCTGATCTCCTAACCAGTCCTTGAGGGTAGGCGTTTCAAACTGAGGACCATTGTCAAAAACCATGGACATAGGCACCCCAAACCGAGTGATGATGTTTCTCCAAATGAAGGAGATGACGTTCCTTTGTCTTGATGCCTTTGACCGCCTCGGCCTCAACCCACTTAGTGAAGTAGTCTACAGCCACCAAAATGTATCTTCTTCCGCCTGAGGCAGGCGTGTAGGGACCTAAGATGTCCATACCCCACTTCGCAAAGGGAACCGGGCTGTAGATAGCCGTCAGGTCAGTTGCCGGACGGTGTATCAGTCGGGCAAACTTCTGACATTTATCACACTTTTTCACTAAGTCCATGGCATCCGCCTCAAGGATCGGCCAAAAATATCCTTGCCGTCTGGCCCTCTTTGCTAGAGTCCTGCCGCCTATATGTGAAGCGCAAAAGCCCGCATGCAGGTCTTCTAACACCTCTCTTCCCCGTTCTGGGGTTACGCATTTCAGTAACGGCTGGAGGTATCCCCTTCTAAAGAGTTCCCCCTTGAACATTTCAAAGCTTAAAGCTCTCTTTTTAAGTGCTGCCGCTTCTGAGGGGGCATCCGGCAAGGTGCCGTCTACCAAATAGTCCCGGATGGGGTCCATCCAGGTGGAGCTTCGGTCTAAGATTCCAATGGGGTCATGCTCGATGCTTCTTTTTTCCATGACCTCCCAAAAGACTGACCTAGGCGTGTCTCAAGTGGCGGATGAGGCCAATTTGGACAGAGCATCCGCCTGGTTGTTCTCAGACCGGGGCACTTGACACAAACGGAACTCATCAAAATGCCCCCGCCTCCTCTTTGACCGCCTGCAGATACTTGATCATTGCCGGATGGGTGGCCTCGTAGTCACCATTGAATTGGCTGACGATCAATTGGGAATCGGAGCAGGCGTCGACTTTCCTTGCCCCTGCCGCCTTGCACATGCGCATTCCGGCTAACAGGGCTTCATGCTCAGCTTCATTTTTGAAGCTTGAAATTTGAACCGTAGTGCATATTCGTAAGTATCTCCTTCTGGAGATTTGCAAATTACACCTGCACCACAGCCGTTTGTCGTAGAGCTTCTGTCTACGAATAACTTCCAAACCTGCCCAAGATCTTCCGGCTGGGCCGACCTAGTCATTTCCACAATGAAGTCAGCAAACGCCTGACCCTTCACTGCCCGTCTAGGCTCAAAAGTTATTTCCAGGCTCTGGATCTCAACAACCCATTTAATCATTCGGCCGGATGACTCCATGGTGGTCATTGGTCGTTTGAGTGGCTGATCAGTGTAGACAGTTACCGGATGGCCAAGAAGTATGGCTTCAGCCGCTTGACTGCTTTGTAGAGAGCCAACCCAAAATTTTCAATCACTGGGTACCGGAGTTCAGCATTTCTGAGGATATGGCTGATGAAATATACTGGAAGCTGCTTGCCGTCTCTCTCAGCAAGGAGCACGGCACTAAGGGAGTGGTCTGAGACGGCAAGGTACATGTAGAGAACCTCCTTGGGCAGGGGGCTCACAAGTCTGGGCAACGAGTGTAGATGTTGCTTTAACCTTTGGAATGCCGCCTCAGCCTCTTCTCCCCATTCAAATCTGGACCTCTTCCTGATTGCTTGGAAGAAGTAAAGGCACTTGTCGCCTGATCGGCTGAGGAATCTTCCTAATGCCGCCAGGCAACCGGTTAACTTTTGGGCCTCCTTGACAGTTCGAGGTGATTGCATATCAATCACCGCCTGGACTTTCTCCGGCTTGGCCTCTATGCCTCTTTGATCAATCAAGAATTCGAGAAACTTCCCAGACTCAACACCAAAGACACACTTCTTGGGGTTAAGCATGACCTTGTGCCGCCTGAGTGTGGTGAAGGTTTCTCGGAGGTCCGTTAGGTGATCCTCTTGGAGCTTGGATTTGACTATCATGTCGTCTATATACGCCTCTACATTCCTTCCGATCTGATGGGTGAAGACCGTGTTGATCATTCGTCGGAAGGTAGCAGGCGCATTCTTCAGCCCAAATGGCATCACCGTGTAGCAGTACAACCCCTGATCAGTGACGAAGGCCGTCTTTTCCTGATCCTTCTTCCATAGGGGAATTTGATGAAAGCCTGAGTAGGCATCCATGAAACTCATCAAGGCATGGCCGGCTGTCGAGTCAACTAGACTGTCTATCTTGGGAAGCGGATAGCTATCCTTTGGACATGCCCTGTTCAGGTCAGTGTAGTCTACACACATCCGCCAGGTACCATTCAGCTTTTTGACAAGTACCACATTAGCTACCCAATCCGGTAGTAGCATTGCCGAATGAACCCAGCGTCAAGTAACTTTTTGACCTCGGCGGCTGCCGCCTGAGACCTTTCCTCGCCATGATCCCTCTTCTTTTTCCTAATTGGCTTTATCTTGGGATCAACAGCTAGCTTGTGGACAGCTAGATCCGGGCTTATGCCTGGCATCTCTTCCACTTCAAAGGCGAAGAGGTCTTTGAACTCTTTCAGAAGTTGGAGCAAGTCTGCCCCCAACTTTTCAAAAGCAACCGTCCCAACTTTAATGGTTCTATCAGGACGGTTGTCGTCCAGGACGACATCAATGCTTTGACCAGCCGGCTGGGGCCGGGAGTCATCCGGCCTTTCCCCGGCTAGTGATTGCTATTTCATTCTCTTAGCGGGGGCCAATTGGTCCGCCTTTCTCTTGGTACCGCCTGCCTTAGGGACAGGCCCGCTTCTTTGTCTTCGAGGTCAGTAGGTTCCTCGCGGGGGCCGGCTGCATGGGCGGTCGGCCTAACGTCTGAGAGATAGCACTCTCTAGCCGCTTTTTGGTCCCCGTTTAGGGAGCCTACCGACCCATCATCCCTCTCGAACTTAATCAGCATGAGAGAGGGGATGATTACCGCCTTAGCCTCATTGAGGGTTGGACGCCCCAATATGAGGTTGTAGGCAGTCAGCTCCTCGACTACCAAAAACTTGACGACCATGTGTCGCCCTTCCCCCTTGCCTCTCAGCCGGATGGCAGATCAATCCTACCAACCGGATGCAGACTTCTGGGAAGACGTCTTTCGACGCCTGGCCTTCGTCCTCTGAGGCGGACAACTTCCTGATGTTGTCCTTGGCACCCCGAATGGTAGGGCCACCACTAGCGAAACCGCCTGCAATGGTGTAGATGTGCTCTTCATCTGTGTCAGAGCTCACCACCGTCTTCTTAGACGACTGCCCTCCGTTTGCAGGGTTACCCTTGGACTTTGTCAGGTAGGACTTCAAAGCCCCCTCATCGGCCAACCGGTCCAATAGCCGCCTGAGGCTATAGTAGCCATTGGTGTCATGGCCAATGTCCTCATGGAATTGGCAATACTTGCTCTTATCCCGATTCTTGACAGCGCTCTTTAGGGGAGCCGGCTTTTCAATAGTCAAGAGGTTTTTTATCTCCATGAGGATGGAGGAGCAGTCCTTGTTGAACTCGTACTTGGGGACGTACGGTTCCAACTTCTTTTGCTTCTTCTGGGATGGCTGACCTGGGCGGTCAGCTGCCCAAACTTCTTTTCTTTTCTTTTCTTTTCTTCCTTTCTGGCCGGCTGCGGGAACCGGCTCTCTTTTACGTCAGACCGCCTGGGTTCTGACGTGTGCTTGACGGCACAGAGCTCCGTCGCCTGTATATAGGCTTCAACTTCCATTAGGGCCTCCTGGAGGGTAGCGACCCTCTTGCGAACTAGGTCGAACTTGAATGTCGACCCATCCTTCAGACCCTTGAAGAAGTCTGTGTACGCAACTTCGTCAAACAGTCCTTGTATCTGAATTCTCATCAGATTGAACCGCCTGACATAGGACCGAAGTCCCTCCTTGTCACCCTGCCGGATCGCCCCTAGATCGAGGCTGGTTTTCTTGGCTGGGATATTCATGGAGAAGTTGGACGCGAACAGATATGCAAGCGTCTTGAAGTTATTGATGCACCCAGCCAGCAAGTTGCCGAACCACTGTTGGGCTATGCCCTTTAGTGTTGCCGGGAAACATCGACACCAGGCGGCGTCGTCCAACCCCTGTAGGTACATGAGGTTGGTGTACGCCATCAAATGGTCTTCTGGGTTGGTGGTGCCATCGTAGGTACCAACCAACACATTCTTAACCTTAGCCGGCTGTGCCGCCTCGGTTATTTCGCGGGAGAAAGCCAAAGGCTGTTCCCCTAAGTTTAGCAGCCTGAGCTGCTAGTCCATGGGCTGGACGGTGTTTGTCGCCATTCTCCCAAAAGGAGAATGCTGCATGTATGGTGATCCAGCTCCAAATGGCTGTTGAGTCCCAAATGGAGCCTGATGGATCACATGAGGGGCAGTACGGATGGATGTGTCGTGCGTGTGGCTCCTCGGGTGAGTTTCCGAATGCTTGATCGAAGAATTACGGAAGCTGTCTGGGTATGTCGACGTTGAAGCCGTCTGGGACATACTCTAACCTCTCTTATCTTCGATAAACAGCCGGGCATCTGTGAAAGTCTTTTTTGAACCATCCGGTTGTATTTGCCGGATGGCCTTTCGCTGCCCTGATTCGGGGAAACGAATCTTTGAGAGGTCGATTAGGGGCCCATCCCCCCCTCTAGGCTTTGGGTGAGGGGTAGGCACCCGGTCTTTGGTGGGCTTCTTTCCTGAAGCCCTCTTGGGCGACTGGCCCTTGTTGGAACCAGCTGACTTTTTGAGGATGTCGGTGATTTCCCCTTTGAAGCCACTCATGAGGTTCATGAGCTCATCTCTGGTGACGGGGGCCGACCCCTCCGCCGCCTGGGTCTGTCCGGTATGCTTGCCGCCTGGGTTGTTGGGGCAAGCCTTGTCTAGACCTCGTTCCCTTCTTTCTTTGGAACGAGTGCGCCTGGAGGTTTCGACATTGCAGTCGTCCCCACTTCCACTTTCATGATCCGTGTGGACCACAGGGTCAGCCGTGGGCCGGCTGCCCTCTGCGTTTGGTACATTTTCAGATGCCATCCAAGTGGTACTCTTCCCACAGACGGCGCCAAATGTTTCGGGGGTTTTTGAGGTGTCCCACGGGAGAGTTACAGCACCGGGAATGTACGCCTGACTTCTGTACCTGCAAAACCACGAAACTCCAGTTGGGTGGAGTTTCGCCTCCGACGGTCAAGTTAGAACAACTTCGGATGAAATTACGTGAAGGAGGTAAATTAATTCTCTCGGATTCCGGGAGATTCCGCAATTAATATTGCTCGGGTTTTGTGGATGTATTTCTGTATGTCAATAAATGAGGTAGATTCCTCTATTTATAGCAGATGGGCCTGCTCCCCCATTGGGGGTACGATACCACGTGGCATCCATTGGTTGGATGCCCATGGTGCAATGGGGGGATGACACGTGTCAGATCCCCCATAGGGCCACGTGTCCAGGGTAACTTTTACCCTAAACAGTAGTAGTAATAATAATAATAAATTAATGATATTCATGATAAAAAAAATATATAAAAAAAATAAAAAATAGCATCTCAATGCCATACCTAACACTTCATTCATTTTCCATTTATCACTCTATTATTCTCATGTGATAAGATCCATATCATATTTGCTAAATTAGTAATTTATATATACCTAATTAGCACTAAATATCAAGGTTAGTCCAAACAATGCTAGCTAGAATTGCCCATATGAGTGATGTTAACTTACACTCAACTCGTTACATATTTTATTTTCATAGCTTTTATATGAGAGTGGTCAGAATGTGGGTCCCTTTTGTTGCTACTTCCTGTTGTAAGATCTCATTCGTGCATAATTCTCTATATAGTGGTCCATAAAACTCATGAGAATCGGCCAGTTCTAGTTAATGAGGTGGGAACTTCATTGTCAATTTTGTCATTGATTATTTTGAAAGTTGGGCCCAAGGGTTCGTCTATTATATATTATGGTTAACAATTGGGTAGTGATCCCCTATTTGGAAAAACGTATGTAAAGAGGAAATAAAATGAGTTGGTGAACGTACTGTTTAGCATTCAAGCGGGTTTATATAAAAGAAAAGGTAACGAGGAAAAAATGTATTTTTTTTTTTGGTGTTTAGAGAGTCACATGGGCGGATGATGAGAATGTATCCCAAAATCTATGAATTTGGGAAGAAAACTCTAACCACTTACCTGTCCCTCACTCTCTAAAACCTGAAAATCTGATATCATTATGATGTGGATTTTTCAAGACTCTAACAAGGCTCGTAAGTTATAATAATATTGGATTTTTGGATTTTAACAAGAACTAAAGAAACTACACGAAAATAAAAAGGATAATATTCTAATTCTCGCAAGTCGCAACTAGAAGATGATCACGAGTCGCAACTAGTGGTATTTTTATTAACAATCAAACGAGCAACGCTAAAAGGATTAATTCCCAAAATAAATCTCTCTTCATTATTTAGAATCACTATTGATATGCACCCATATTTATAGGGTGAAAAATTGTACAAAGATAAGATAGGAAACTAATAATTATCATATCCTAATAAGATAAAATATTGAGAATCCTAATCCTAATATATCTCCTAATCATATTTGTAACCCACTACTAAATCTATCCTAAAAAAAGAAAAATTAAACAAATAAATATCCTAATGACTAAAACTCTTAAAGTCTAAAAATAGGAAAAATCAAAAGGTAAAAACCCATAGGCATAAATCCTAATAATTAATAATAACTAAAAAATAGTGTAGCCTTTTTAAAAACTCTATAAATTTTCAAGAGAAACCCATGTTAGACTATTGCTCTGGCATCACTCTCGAGAAATTATATACTTAAAATTGAAAATGATGTTAGTAACTTAGTTGCAAGAAGTTTTTAAATGGGAGGATTTAATTTTAACAGTGAGTAGAGGGATTTGGATATCAATCATATTATTCAACTTGTAGACTATGGAATAAGAGGCTTTATTGAATGAGACATTTGGCAAATGATTTAAAGTGTAAGAAATAGTTTGTTTATAGTTAAAGATTTGATTAATTAATATCATACCATCATTTAGTATAGAATTTATACCCTCGTAAATTCAATATTTAGACTTCAAATATTAAATTTGACAAGTTTTTTGAAAAATAAACTGGTGTAATTTTATTGTGATTTACTCATATATTTAAGTATAAAAATCGATTTTTGGAATGTGTACATCACCCCCTTGATGGGTTGGCTGACTTGGCTCCTTTCACAGTTGCACACATCTTTAGAATACGGTTTAGGTGGACCTTAGCAAATTGACATTTTAACATGGGGTGGACCATGTATACTCAATACTCTATTACTCCCCCATATTTGTACACAACTTATGTGCTTGGAAGCACTAGACATATACCATACTTGATGCTACAAGTAAGAGACTATGTGGACTAGGAGAGGAGGGACCGCTCTAATTGAATAATTGTGATCTTTATGTAGACATCAAACGTCATTTTTGGAAAAATAGGTGAAATAGTGTTACACGACATTAAACATAAGAGACTACAGTAATAACAAAATGTAGGCAAGATTGAATATTAATTCTAAGTTACCAACTAATTTAGTTAATTTTATTTTTATTTAAAAAGTGATAACCACCATATAATACATGAGATAAAATTCTGTTACATATCTTAATAAAAATAAATTAAAAAATTACGCCCAAGTTAGTCAACGTGAAGTGACAAGTCGACCTTTTTATTTTTGGGTGGATTCGTTATTTTATTTCTTGTACATAGAGCATATTGAAATTGTAATGATTCACATCATTAAATCACACACCCCAATTGATTTTTGAAAGTAAATGGAAGGTCTTATGGTCTTACGGAAACTCAAAACGAAAAAGATACAAGTGGGACATGAATGAAAAGCAATAGAAAAGCCAATGTCACATTCTCCTACCATTTTTCATGTCGTTCCAAAAACCTATAAGCCCACTGAGAGCTTCACTGTCCTAGATGAGAAATGATAACTTATTACTTTACACACACCTTAATTACATTCACAAATTTCCTCCTTCTTTTAACTTGACCTATTTGCATTATATATTTAATGAAAAAACACTTCTATTTGTATAATGAAGGCACATTCTATTCATGTCATATCCTAAATATAATCAAACATCTGAAAGCAACAGAAAAAGATAAGAAATTTTCATCCTTATATACCATAGCTAAAAGGATTCAAACTTAAATTACAAAGTAAATCACGAACTATCCTTACTCGGTGTAATCACTATGATGATTAATAAGTATAATCAATCTCATTATGTGCTTATTCTACCTTACATAAAACAATCCTCCAATAAACGAGTATCATAAGTAATACGGAGATACGAGTATTGCTTTGACAAATACACATATTATCATCCGTTACTTTGACAGTTCACCTTTATCCACCCTCAATTGACAACTACTCAGGACTCGATCGGTAAAACCTATTCGTTATCGCTAGTTTTACCAAACAGAACATACGAGTGTTACATATAATACGAATATACGAGTGTTACAATTTTAAGTGAAACGGAGGAAATACAAGATAATCAAACTACTCCACCATGGTTCGAGGGGAAAGGAGAAAAGATGTCACTGTCGGTAAATGTACGGACAGAAGGCTAGGGGAATGACCACTCCCCAAAAAAAATACTAGAGAGTGGGACCCACATCCATACCTGATAGGACCCACTAAATTCATACTGCTCCGTCAGAGATGGAGGGCGCTAAATGGGCCCCACCTCCTTCTCTTCCTCCTCTCCTAGTCTCAGTTCCTAGCCTACTACAACAGTATCTCTATTTGTTTTTTTTCTTCCCACTTTTCATTTTCAGTGACCTATTTTATCTAAAAATTTAAATAAAAATGAAAATCTCCTAAAAAATCTGGGTCACCATTGTCTCCAAAAGTGGAAAAAGGAGAGGATGAAGCAAGGTTGTTTTGTTTGTTTGTTTGCATTTTTTTCAGAGTGATTATTTTTTGGAATTTTAACCAACAAAAACAAAAAAAAAAGAAAAAAGAAGAGAAAAAAGTGGCTGATTTTTTGTTAACCTCTCATAATCTTTCTTGTTATTAGCCTTTTTTTTCTCTGTTTTATTTTTTACTTGCTTTTCTTTCTGTGAACTGAACCTTCATTTTGTTCTTCTTCACTTCAGGTATTGATTCTATCTCCTTTTTTTTTTTTTTTTTTTTTTTTTGGGTTTATGTTTTTAGTAAATCTAGGGTTCTGTTTCTTTTGTAATCTTGAATTTTGTGATATTTATTTTGTTGGGTTTCTAGTGATTGAACTTTTGTTTGGAGTTTTGTTGTTTGACATACGGAAAAAAGGCCTAATCTTTCTTTCTGGGTTTTATGTTTTTTTTGAAGACTTACTGTTTTTGGCATTATTTGGTGTTCATTGTTCATTTATTAAGGTTATATTTTTGTTGGGTTTTTGAAAGTTTGCATCTTGCTGTGTGCTGGAATATGGGTTGATAATTTATGTTTCATTTTCTGAGGGTTTTGAAGAATTATGATTGCTTAGATTTTGATGTTTTAATGCGGATTTTTCATGCTGGGTTATGTGCATTTTTGTTAAATGTTAAAAAAATCTGGTTAGAGATTGCATTTTGTTCTCCGGCTAATTAATTTGTGCAAAGTTGGAGGATGTTGTTTGATCTTATGTTACTTAGACTTGGATACTTATGTTTGCCACGGCTGGAGATGTGTCTAAGTGTTAGACTCGGCTATTTAATGTTAATAAATTCATGTTTTTGGTATAAAATGAAGAGTTCGAGTGGTGGGATCTCACCCAATTGAATGTCATTTTTTGTAAAAGTAATAATTTTTGGGGTTAAATTCTGTGTTATTTTGTTCCCTTATCCTATATAAGCTTATTTTTAGTGTCAGATTAGTGAATTATTTCTTCTGGCATTATTGTAGGGGTGAAAGTTCTGAGAAACACTTATTGCGGGTGGTTAAGTGAATTGGAAGCTGTTGTTGAAGCTGAATACTGATAAGTAGTATGGAGAAGAGTAAAGTTGATGGTAATGTCTCTTTTAGTGGTCACATTAGTCATGGACTCGCTTCCTCGACTGGCGAGAACAAAACAAGTGTACATAATCCTAGAGATGCCGAGGTTTCTACTGTTTTGTCTGAAAGGTTTCACTCTGCACAGCAGACTTCTGTCAGGAGCGATCTGAGATCAGAAACTGGACAAACCTCTAATGGAAAGAGGAAAGAACCAGATTATTCATCTGTGACGGCAGAAGTCTGTCATGAAAGTCATACCAACAAGGGGCCTGACCATAATAAGCTACTCAAAAACTGATTCAGCATCATCTAAAGAAAGTGGTGAAGTGGTTCAGCTAAGTTCAGTTGATTCTACTGATCCGAAACCATGTCAGTCCTCCAATGAAGATTTGGTTGAGAGGAAACCATTTTTAACTCAGTCACATGAATCAAAAATTGTTTTTCTAGAGCATGAGTCATCCGTTGTAACTACAAAATCAGATTCTACAGCTATTAGTTTGCAAAGCTCACGTCATTGTAACTTTGATCTGAATGAAGGTATGGAGGAAAATGGAGCAGAATTCCACAAAATTCCACCAATATCAGTGGTAGCAAAGGTTGGGGTTCCTATGGGCTTGCCTCAGAAACCGTTGCAGTTTGGTGGAGAGCTTGGATGGAAAAGGTCAGGAAATATCAGCGCTTTCCGTTCCACTTCTTTCATGAATTCTGAAAGAGGAAGTATAACTAACAGTAATAGAGGGTTTGACCTCAATGTTGCTGCAACAATGGATTCAGAATATCCTGGTGAAGAGACTTCTGTGGACTTCACTTCAAAGCAGCCTGAAAAATTTCTCCTTGACCTGAATTGCCAAAGTGCAAGTGATGTAAATCATCATAAAGCTAGTGCATCAAGTTTTGATCTAAATGACAATCCTGTGATCGAGGATACACAGAACTACATTCATCATAATCAACACAGTGAAAACCAGCAGCTGCTCAGAAAAAGTGTTGCAGCTAACACAGCCACTTGTTTCAGAGGAAATGCCAGTCAATCCAATTTTGAATTGGGAAGACCTTCATACTGGGTTGATCTTAGTTCTATGCGAGGCTTTAGTCACGTTCAACCCCACCCTTTTCTTGTGGCTGCCCCGACAGCTGAGCAAGTGCAGATGATGATACCTTCTGGACTTTACATCGGAAAAGTTAACAATTTATCCCCTACATTACATCCCCCTAGTCTCCCACCACACCTTAACAATCAGCATGGTGCTGCTGCACTTCCCCAAATATCAGGTTCTGTTCTTGCAGCCTACCCTGGGGCTGTCCAATTCCTGGAAAGTCCTCAAGGACTGAATCCTCATGCTTTAGCAAACATGAGACCGACTTTCTTTCCCAATGGTAGTATACCTCTTATGGAAAATGGAAGCAGGGGATTTGGCACCCCGGAGCTTTTGATTCCATTGAAGAATGGATTTTTTGAGGCAAGAGAGAGGCCAGTTGAACAGGTAGCTTTGCCGCCTTCTCAAATTAATTACAGACAGATGGCCTCCTGGAACTAGAATTAAGTGAAAATCTTATTTATCTGATCTAACAGTTCTAGTAATGCAATGTACATAAGTTGAGTAGCAACTAGATTCTAGACTATTGTAGATTGCTTACGGGAAGTCAGACAACAGTTATAATTGGGATTTACTACACGATTGGGTCCTCGTCAGTTCATCTTTTACACTTGCTTCAGATTGGCATAGGCGTTCATGTATGTTATGTATTTGATTCTCAAAGATGGTGAAGTCACATTTATTGAAGTTGACTTAACCATAGAACTGCAAGTGTTTGAATCTTGTTCTGACATTGAGGTTAGTTCTGTACAGAGTACTAGTTTGCATTTTTCAATTTGATCTAGCCATGTTTTGGGATTTATTTGATGTTTGTAAGTTCTTTCTATCTATGTTTCCTAGAATTTTCTTGTGCCTTTTATTATACATTCTTTGCTTATTGCTCTCAACTGTTCGCTTTGCAATTAGTTGGACATCAATAGCATGTCATTCTGAATCATTCTTTTTTTTTTTTTTTTCCTTTTTTTTCTTTCTTTTTTTTTTCACATAAAACCTACTTCAATATGTTCATTGTTTGTGTTCTGTCATTTTGTTGTGAATAGTTGATGTTGAAGTTTCGCAATCTATAGTTGTAAAGATGCCAATTTTGATATGTTTGAATAGAATGAAACTCCTCATAGTGACTTCTGATTGAGAAAGAATATTTTGCTCTATATGCCACAGTTATGTCCAAGGATGTAATAGCAACCTTCATGAGCCCCATATATAGAATCGGCTTCATCTAGTACATTTGTTGATCAATGATCTTGTTAGTAGTCGGCCACTTGATTGGACATAACTATATGCACCTTGTCCTCAATGCCTTAGAAATTTCAGAATCATCAGATGAACTGAAGGTTTGTTAATTGTATCCTAACACCTTGGCCAGTCTAAGCATTAACTTCAGTCTTCAGATGCGATATACTCTGCATTTCTTGTTGGCTTTGGGAGAACACTACTTTGGTGCTTTATAAAGTTGGTTGATAACACACTGTAGTCTCCATTAACAAAACTGAAATTTGGTATGAAAATTTTCTTTAACCCATATGATGCTTTCTGTTATTTTGTCTATCGGCCTTGCAAAAATACCAACATTATATATTGAAACTATATGCGAATGACTCGAGTAATGTTATGATTGAAAATCTAACATGTTAGGTGCCTATTACATCTGACCAAAGTTCCTTCCTTTGAAACAAGTATTGTAAAGACTGAACTGATATCTCAAATACTAGTAGAAAAATACACAGCTTTTGATTGAATTGATTACAGTATTTAACAACTATAATTACCAAGATTGACAAGGGGTGGAATATCAAATTTCGCAAAAGTACTTCAAAACCATAGGACACCATCCTTTATTTAAAAAATTATATAATAAAAAAAAAAAATAAAAAAAAAAGGCTTGTGAAACATGGACCTTGGGCTCAACTTGCAGTTTGTCCAAACCGTTTATTGGGCCCAGCAAATTTACCAACATTTTTTTAGTAGCTAAGGAGAAGCGTTATGTTGTACTTGTATATTACACATACCAATCGGACTCAATCTAACAAACAACTAAACAAGACCTTATGTGAGGGGGGAGGTAAGAGAATCCCACGCCAAAAAATTGTTAGTGAGAAATTAATGGAGTAATGATGCATGAGTTGTTTGTTTTTGGAGATTAGGGACATTAAGTACAAGCTAATGTTTTAAAATTTATTTTTACCATATTTGGAGATTAGGGACATTAATGGAGTATAGCATATGAATTTTACAATAAATCCAGTAATCTTTTTTATGTCCATAAACAATAATGAAATCGTAGAAATTGACAATAATTTAGGAAATCTCCCATACAATCATCCAAGTACCGTTTTAGAGTTTTAGTTGTAGCACCATAATCCTAGGTCGTAAGCTTGTAACTTATAAGTGGTTTGCCATATATGTTCGTACTATATAATATTGTACATTAGTTAATGATATATGAATATAATTACATAAATTTATGAGATTGGAAAGTTTTGCTTACTAAATCTCAAGAGTAAATTATTCCAATCTCCTCCTACAAGAAGCAAAAGACAGTGGAGGTCTCACTTCATTTCGTACTTTCCTGGTCATATTTCACACTTTATATTATTTTCATAAAGCTGTTATAAAGCAGTTACATGCACTACAATTCATCCACTTCCTTCTCTTTTTTCATTTCATTTTTTAAAATTTATTAATTTTATTTATAGCAATTATAACTTTGTAAGTATGCTTTAGAATGAAGAAATGAAAGTGATGGGTGTAATTCACTAGTTTTTGCATGTTATATTACGGGGTGTAACATGTACTTTGGACCATCTAGCCAGGCTGGTTTTCACTACAATTTCAGTTACCTTTATCTCAAATTTTCAAATTATGTTTTTTTTAAGGGATTTTTTGCATACCCATATGTCTAAGTTATAGATGTTCCAAAGATGTTCTATGATAGAACATAGAAGTAATTAAGTAGATAGACGATTAAACAAGATCGAATCCTTACAATGTACGTAACTCTCCATAGTCTCCAAGGCATTCCACCTCCATTGACAAACTTCGGATAGGAGTCCATTGGGAAGCCTATTGTGCATTGCTCGCCTATTAATCTAACTCTTTATAGTGTTGATATTATCATATTATCTCTTTTAAAAAAATATATCGACACGAGTAATAATAATAAAAAAAAAAAAAAAAAAACTAAATTGTAATTTACTAAAAATGAACTTAGATCATATAATATACGAAGTATTAAACAACTAAGGGACAAATGTAGTTAAACAATTTAGGGACAAATGGAGAAATTTATAGAGTACCCCTTTTGTAAATCTATATTAGTAGGCAATTACGCAGGATATGATGAGGAAGTACTTAATTACTACTTAAAAATAAATGCAAAAAGGTGAGCAATATTCTACTCTTATGGTGTGAATGTGATACTCGACAAACATCCATCTTTGACGACAGAGGTCAGATCTACACGATTACACACCAAACTTCAAACATTTTTTTAAGAATTTTTTTTTATTTTGTTATTATTAATATTATTTATTTATTTATTTATTTTTGGGGTTGAATAAATAAATAAAGATGAATATTGAATAATAAAAGGAGGTAGGGACTAGGGAATATCAGCGCAGACCATGGCATTAGCATCGGTAACGCAAGGATCTTCGCTTAGCTTTTCAGTGAATCTTTGTTTTTTTAGTTTACTTTATAAAAAATTGAAGACCACAGACTGTAAATGTCAACTAATTTGGTTAAATTCTTCGCTATCTTTGAATGAAATTACATTAAATCTTGTCTACAACATTGTCTATTTTACGAATAATTACACCCTCAAACAAAAAAAAAATGTTCTCATAAAGTAGGTGATTATAATGCTATAGGTTGAATTAGCATTTGCATGTGGAATATTGAGTATGATGCTTTCTAGCTTAGTCTCTATATATTCAATAACCAATAAGACAGCGAACCAACGATATCAATAAGGATTGCAAACACATGCGGTTCTTCTCTTGATGAGTTGATTCCCTTACTTTCCATATTAGTCTCCTTACTTCATCATTTCTACTTTAGACTAGCTTTATTTGTTAATGAATGGATTAGGATCAATGTTTAATCCATGATTAAGAGGAGATCAACCATCTCTAACGAGGACCTCAACATTCCTCTCCGTTCTTTTTTAATTTTTAATTCTTATGACTTCTTTTTATGTCTCATATATAAAGCTTCTCAAACCAAAAACTAAAAAACGAGAGGTTATTCATTTCCATATGCTAATGTGTTCCAATACTGCTTTCCTACTGTTAAGAACTAATAAAAATCTACTTGTGAATTGTCACGCATTGAAGTTACAAATATCCTTAAAATTAATGCCAACTAAATAAATTTTGCATCGAACCTCATTTGTTATTAACGAGTGTATCTCAAACCCATATAATCCCATCCACCTTTTAGAATCATTGTTTCTTAAAGTTTCTCAAAACTATTTGTACGAATAATGAGAAAAAATAAAAAAGCTTTACCTGATAATTTGTTTTGTTATACTCCAAAATAAAATCAAACTATATATTCGTGCATCATCATCATTATCATCATCATATTTTACAAGTCCCTAGATAATAAGGGTCAGTATAATTCTATATTCCAGCTTCTTAGGCCTTGTTTAGTTCACCTTATTTTTACTTATTTCAGAAAAAATAAGTTCAGATCAGATCAGAAAAAATAAGTTCAGATCAGAACATCGTTTTATGTGCGGTTTTTTATCGCTAAATATTCTTAATTTCGTAATGAAAAAAATTGTGAAAATTACATATTAATAAACTACACATTATTACGAATTTAACAAGATCCCACTTGATATATTTTTTCCTTATAGATTATCGTACACTTAAGGTCAAAGTTTGGTCAAATCAGACAATCAGATCAGATCAGATCAGGTTAGAAAAAATAAGTTCATATCAGATCAGATCAGCATAAATAAGGTGAACCAAACATGCCTTACATATAAACTAGTTCCATTTGACAGACTGTACAATTTCTTGCATGCTTTTGTCCCTTTTATTATTGTAGACAACATTTTAGATTTTAATTAAACAACTTAAATTGTTTTGCTTGATCAATGCTATTCCAAATATAATCAAACTATATATTTGTATTGTTTTGCATGATCAAGTAGTATATTCCAAATTACAGCGCTTAAACAACTTCACAAACGCCTTTGAATACTTCGTATTTGTTTTTGGTTAAATTGAAACTTTAATTAAATTAATCCAAGTGTGCCAAAACATACATAAATAACCCTTTATTTTTCATTTTAATTACTTGCTTTTTGTATATAAGAAAGGAAGAAATATAATCAATTTTTCAATGTAACCTCGGCATATACGAAGTATATACATGATACACGAATAAAAGATACATTTAATTAGACATTTTTTGTTCATTTAGTAAAATCACAATAATATTCAATACAATAGACTTTTTATAATTACACATTTGGTAAAGCACTAAAGCCCCAAATGTTTCGGGGTTTTTTGATGTGTCCTGCGGGAGAGTTACAATTCCAAGAATGCCCTTCGCCGCCTGTACCTGCAAAACCACGAAGACTGCGGTTGGTTGGAGCTCCGCCTCCGACGATCAAGTCAGTTACGTACAGGAGGAAGATAGTGCGTAAAATAGTGAAATTACTTCTCGCGTAATGGGAGAATTCCGCAATTAATATTACTCGGTTTTGGTGTAAGTGTATTCAATTTCCTTGAATGTATTTATGAATGCCCATTAATGAGGATTCTCCCACTATTTATAGTGGGGAGCCTTGGTTCCCTATTTAGGGTTTCTAGGACACGTGTCAGCAGGGGATTGGAGCCCTGCTGACCAATGGCTGGGTGCCACGTGTCGCTCAGCCATAGGGCCACGTGCCTGGGGTATTTTTACCCCAAACATTTGCCCCTCTCAGGTGCTGACGTGGCAAGGTGCCACGTGGCACCTGAGAAGAGAGCTGGCGCATGCTACATTTTTTTTTTTTTTTTTTGAATTTTTTTTTTTGAATTTTGAACGAAATCTCTTCAAATTCTAACTGAAAGAGGGGGGAAAAGCAGAAGGGGAAGGGTCGCGTCCCTTCGCCTTCTGAGGCAACCCCTATAAATAGGGGAAGAAGCACACGAGAGCTCATTTACAAACTTCGTGAATTTTCTTGAATTTTGAGAGCATCCGGTACTTGAAATTCAGGGCAAACGGAGATTTGATAATTTTAGAGCAGCCGGTTTTCAGACCGCCTGTAAGGTAGCAAGCAAGAAAAAGTTTTTCATGAGGGTACCCCAGAGAACCCAGCCGGTCTTCAAACCGTCTGTGTCTTCGCAAGCATCCCCAAGAAATTTCTTGAGGTTTCAACACTCTTCTACTCTAGGTACCGTCTTTATTCCTTCTCGCTTTTCCATGTATTTCCGTTTTCGTCTTTTGCTTGCATTTTTGTTTATAAGTCCCATAGGTAGATGGACCCTTTATACCCATACCCGGAACATAGTTGTGAACTCAGCCGGTCAATTAGTACGGCTGAGTCTAGAACTGGATCTGCCGCCTCTGATCTTTGGAATTTCCCCTTTTCAACGCCTGTATCGACCGACTCCGTATCTGTGCAGGACACAATGGCAAGAATTAGGGGAACAGCTATGGACCCCAATTACAGAGGCGGAGACTCAAATGAGTTATCGCCTAAGAGACAAGGCCCAGACGAGGCGGCTAGAGAACCATTCGGCGGCACCCCCGCCACCCCAAGCGATAGTATTCTAGGCTCCTACAACAAGGAGACCTCTCCGGCTCAGGAGGCTGAGCAGCCAGGAACTGCCAATGAGGGTCCCAACTCCCCATCCGGCTCTGATGACGGTCGCATAGAAAGCAGTAGCTCCAACTACTTGACCATGTCTGAAGATAGTGAGGAGGCGGAGAGGCCTTCGTGGCAAAGTAGAAACGACCCTCTCATGATCGTCGTCTCTTTCAAAGACCGGGCCCTCATGCGGTCTTCCCTACTAGAGTTTATTACCAAGCGACCGCTTGGAAAAGGATACAAGATGACCGTGCCGGGGGAGTTCGGGACGGTTGTATGGGAAGATGACCAACCCAACGCTTTTGGAAATTTAGAGTGTGGTAGAAGAGAGCCCTCTCCTTGAATGGAGAGGTCGCGACTGGAAGCCACAAGAAGCCGCGCCCGCGGCATGGGCGTGGCCAGGCATCTCCAAAAAGTTTGGCGAAATCTGAGATTTCCCTGTCCGCGCCCGCGGGCTGAAATGCCACACCCGCGGGGCCATTAGGAGCGCCCGCTCCTCTGGTGGAGCGCCCGCTCCTTCTGGCAGTTGCGGATTCGTTTATTCTTTTAATTGCGAAATTAAAAGAAAAAACGGGAGTATGCTTTTGCTCTCTCTGGTTTTTCCTCTCCAAGTTTTTTCCCTTTTCTTCACAATTTCATCAAGAAACTTGCAATCTCTTCTTGAAATACTCTATCAATGAAGTTATTTCATTAAGAATTTAACCATCTTATCACACATCTTTGTGCTAAGTGTGTGGTGTTGTCTATTGTATCTCAAAGTGAGTTTCCGGTCACAACCCAAGCACCGTGGTGGGGGAAATTATCACTTTAGGAAAGTGTATACACGCCTTAGACAAGTATCCGGTAAAGAAGACTCACGTGGTCATTGAATTTCTCATGTTCTTGGTGATGTTCGGCTTGGAGTGAGGCAAGTTTAAGAAACTTTCACATTAGTGCTATTTTTGTTGTAATTTCTAGATTACTTTGTTAATTTAGTGCTTGGTTTGTAATACTACTTGAAGTATTTGGTGTTGTATGTTTCATTGAAACTTATACACATTCTAGGGTTTGTTCCACCAATTCTTTATTTGATTCTTGTTGTGTAGAATCATTGTAAACCCTAACAATCTAAAGTGATAAATGTTTGAACAACATGTCTAGTGTGAAAGAACTTACCACAAACTTTGTCAAACTCAAGAAGTTTGACGGTGTGGAATTTCGACGATGGAAGAAGAAGATGTATTTTCTTCTTACATCGTTGAAGGTTGCCTATGTGATTAGCACTCCTAGACCGATTGAACATGAGAATGAAACAATGGAGGATGTGCGTGAGAAATCTAAGTGGGAAATGATGACTTTATATGTCGGGGTCATATTCACAATGGGATGGAGGATGATTTGTTCGATGTGTATCAACATGTCGAGTCTGCTAAGGAGCTATGGGAATCATTGGAGAGTAAGTACATGGCGGAGGATGCCTCAAGCAAGAAATTTCTTGTAAGTAACTTTAATGACTTTAAATTTGTTGATGGTAGATCGATTATGGACCAGTTTCATGAGATACAACGTATTTATAGTAACTTGAAACAACATGGTATCAATGTTGATGAATTGTTTGTTGTTTCGAGTATTATTGATAAGCTGCCCAATAGTTGGAAAGATGTTAAGCATGACTTAAAACACAAAAAGGAGGACATATCTTTGTCCAATTTGGCTACCCATCTTCAAATTGAAGAAGGGATAAGAGCCATGGAGAAGGCTAAGGATGGAAATCCTAGCTCTTCCACCATTAATATGGTGGAGGAAGGCAAATCTAGTGTTTCAACTAGTGGTAAGAGGAAAAAGTTTAATTCCTCTAAGGGCAAGTCCAAGAAACAAAAGGACAACAACAAGTATGCTTGTTGGGAATGCGGTAAGACTGGACACAACAAGAAGGACTGCTACATTTTCAAGAAGAAAATGGAGAAATCCAAGGATGGTCAAGCTTCTAAGAGCAATGACCAACCCACCAAAGGTAATTTATTACATGAGGTTGAATTTAATTCCGGTATGGATTTAAATGCAACGGATCCTAACATTTTTATGGTGCAGGATGATGAATCTTGGTGGATGGATTCGGGGGCTTCAAGGCATGTATGCAAGGTAAAGCATTGGTTCAAAACCTTTCACAAGGTTGGTGATGGAGAAGAGCTCTTTATGGGAAACAACTCTACCATCATGGTCCAAGGAAGAGGACAAGTTGAGCTGATGTTTAGTTCGGGCAATAGTATCATCCTTAGGGATGTATTATATGCTCCTAGTATTTCTAGAAATCTTGTATCAGGCCCAACCCTGAATAAACTTGGATATAGACTAGTTTTTGAAGCAGATAGATGTATTATAACTAAGGGTAGCACTTTTGTTGGACGTTGTTATTTGTCTCATGGTTTGTTTAAACTCTCTTTAAGAGAGAGGTCTGTAATGTTGGATGATGTTTGTTTTAATGTTGGTAATGACAATAGTATGAATTTGTTTTCTTTATGGCATTCTAGATTAGGTCATGTGAATTACAATAAGTTGTCTTTTATGTCTAAATTAGAACTTATTCCTCCATGTGATATTGCTCTTGATAAATGTACTACTTGCATGCTTAATAAGATCACTAGAACTCCTTTCAAGAAAGTTGAAAGATGTTCTAAGATCTTAGAATTGGTTCATAGTGATTTGTGTGACTTTTATAGTACACCTTCTTTGGGAAATAAAAGATACATAGTTACGTTTATTGATGATTTTTCAAGATTTTGCTATGCGTATCTTTTATATTCCAAAGATGAAGCCTTGGTTAAATGTGATATTTATAAGAAAGAGGTTGAAGTGCAAGTAGAGTCTTTTATTAAGAAATTGAGAACGGATAAGGGAGGAGAGTACTATGATCCTGCTTATTTCCAATCTTTGGGTATTATTCATGAGACTACAGCTGGTTATGCACCACAATCAAATGGTGTAGCTGAAAGGAAGAACAGAACTCTTCAAGAAATGGTTAATTCCATGCTATCTTATTCAGGTTTGAGTGAGGGATTTTGGGGTGAAGCTATGTTGACGGCTTGTCACATACTTAACCGTGTTCCCACTAAGGGAAGGATTCCACTCCTTATGAACTTTGGTATACAAGGAAACCAAACTTGAAGTATCTCAAGGTTTGGGGTTGTAGGGCAGTCGTTAGAGTGCCCGGCAACAAGAAAAGAAAGCTCGGTGAAAGGGGCTTGGAATGCATTTTTATAGGTTATGCTGAGCATAGCAAAACCTATAGGTTCTATGTGATAGAACAAAGTGACTATGTTTCGAAACATTCGATTATTGAGTCACGTGATGCAATTTTTGATGAAAATCGGTTTTCATCAATGAGTAGACCAAAGGATCTACAAGTTAGTATCAAAGGAAAGGAAATTGTTGAATATGATGATCAACATGTCTCTCATGAAGGTTCATCTAATAATGAGGATGAGACTCCTCATGTTAGAAGAAGTAAAAGACGAAGGAAAATTAGGAATTCTCTAGATGACTTCATAATTTATTTGGTTGAAGGATCTAGAGATATCCTTAGTTCCACTACTCCATATTGTTTTAATGTGGATAGTGACCCAAAAACTTATAGCGAGGCAATATCTTCCCAAAATAGTGCATTTTGGAAAGAAGCTATAAATGATTAAATGGATTCCATCATGGGAAATGACACTTGGGTAATAGAGGATTTACCTCCCGGTTGCAAACCACTTGGTTGCAAGTGGATTTTCATTAGGAAAAGGAGACCGGATGGCTCCATAGTGAAATTTAAAGCCAGATTGGTTATCCAAGGCTTTAGGCAAAAGCATGGTGTTGATTATTTTGACACCTATGCACCGGTTGCAAGAATAACCTCGATAAGGTTATTAATTGCAATGGCTTTGGTATATAATCTAGTAATCCATCAAATGGATGTCAAAACGACATTCCTTTATGGAGAACTAGAGGAAGAAGTCTATATGAAACAACCCGAAGGGTTTGTTTTGGAAGGACAGGAAAATAAGGTGTGTAAATTGGTTAAGTCATAGTATGGACTTAAACAAGCACCAAAGCAGTGGCATCGGAAGTTTGATGACACGATTTTGTCCTTTGGATTCAAGGTGAATCAAGCTGATAAGTTTATTTATAGCAAATTTGATGATAAAGGTCATGGTGTCATCATTTGTCTATATGTTGATGATATGCTTATTTTTGGTACAAGTCTACAACAAGTAGAATTGACCAAGGAATTCTAATCCTCGTCTTTTCAGATGAAGGATTTGGGGAGGCGGATGTCATTTTGGGCATCAAGATAATTAGGGACAATGGAAGGCTTATGTTAAGTCAATCTCATTACATTGAGAAAATGATCAAACGGTTCAATATGTTTGATAAGTGTCCTGTGAATACCCCCATGGAACCCAATGTAAAATTGGTTAAGAATTCGGGGAAAACGGTTTCCTAATTGGAGTATTCAAGGATAATTGGATCCTTGATGTATGCCATGACAAGTATAAGACCAGATATTGCATTGGCTGTGGGAAAACTAAGTAGATTTACTAGTAACCCGGGTGCACAGCATTGGTTTGCAGTTCGGAGGGTCTTGAGGTACCTTAAAGGTACATTGGACTATGGTTTGTCTTATAGTGGATTTCCTTCGGTTTTAGAAGGATATTCGGATGCAAGTTGGATCACTTACAAAGAGGATGACTCTTCTATAAGTGGTTGGGTGTTTTTGTTTGGGGGAGGTGCCATTTCATGGTCTTCCAAGAAATAAACTTGCATTGCCGATTCCACTATGGCAGCGGAGTTTATAGCTCTTGCCTCAGCTAGTAAGGAAGCTGAGTGGTTGAGAAATCTCATGTTAGAGCTGCCTTTATTGCCTAAGACAATCTCACCGGTGGCTATTCATTGTGGTTCGAATTCGGCTTTAATAAAGGCTTATAGTCAAGTGTATAATGGTAAGTCTCGGCATATTTCACTAAGGCATAGCCTAGTGAAAGAGCTTATCAATGATGGGGTCATAAGTCTTGACTATGTTCCTACAAAAATGAATTTGGCGGATTGCTTTACTAAAGCAATGCCAAGACATTCCATCATATTTGCTTTGACTGGAATGGGTTTATGTCCTATAGCACAAAGTTGTAAAACCCAATCTAACGCTTGAAGAAACATCAAGTCTTAGATTCAATGTGGTTGAATTACAACTTTGTTGTTTGTTAGCAATATTTGATGACCCATATTGCTATGTTACTTGTGATGGTAAGGTAGCGTCAATTCAAAGTTCTCAAAGATTTAGAGTTGAGAAGCTCTAAATGAAATTGTCTTGTCACAAGGACACACTTACGTATATGAGAACCTACCTATATAAGTTCGAACTTTAGCCGCTTCAAGAAGTCTAGATGGACATATAGACTTTGATGAACTTATGAAAGATACGGACACATGGCTGTATAAAAGTGTCAAGTGATGTTAAATTCGAGTTATCTTGTGTGTACTTCACCTTCGAATGGTTGGATATATTCGTGTGATTCAATCCATATGGAAATCACGGAATATGATCATCGTTAAGTGTGTTGTACTAGGTGTCAATTCAATCCGAAGGGACATTGGCATTGATGCATGAGATGTGACTTTTTTGATAGAAGTGGAGAAAGTTTTGAATTAAACACTCTAAATGGGGGAGGATTGTTGGAAATTTAGAGTGTGGTAGAAGAGAGCCCTCTCCTTGAATGGAGAGGCCGCGACTGGAAGCCACGGAAAGCCGCGCCCGCGACATGGTTGCCGCGCCCGCGGCATGGTTTCCGCGCCCGCGGCATGGGCGCGGCCAGGCATCTCCAGAAAGTTTGGCGAAATATGAGATTTCCCTGTCCGCGCCCGCGGGCTGAAATGCCGCACCCGCGGGGCCATTAGGAGCGCCCGCTCCTAAAAGTAGGAGCGCCCGCTCCTTCTGGTGGAGCGCCCGCTCCTTCTGGCAGTTGCGGATTCGTTTATTCTTTTAATTGCGAAATTAAAAGAAAAAACGGGAGTATGCTTTTGCTCTCTCTGGTTTTTCCTCTCCAAGTTTTTTCCCTTTTCTTCACAATTTCATCAAGAAACTTGCAATCTCTTCTTGAAATACTCTATCAATTAAGTTATTTCATTAAGAATTTAACCATCTTATCACACATCTTTGTGCTAAATGTGTGGTGTTGTCTATTGTATCTCAAAGTGAGTTTCCGGTCACAACCCAAGCACCGTGGTGGGGTAAATTATCACTTTAGGAAAGTGTATACACGCCTTAGACAAGTATCCGGTAAAGAAGACTCACGTGGTCATTGAATTTCTCATGTTCTTCGTGATGTTCGGCTTGGAGTGAGGCAAGTTTAAGAAACTTTCACATTAGTGTTATTTTTGTTGTAATTTCTAGATTACTTTGTTAATTTAGTGCTTGGTTTGTAATACTACTTGAAGTATTTGGTGTTGTATGTTTCATTGAAACTTATACACATTCTAGGGTTTGTTCCACCAATTCTTTATTTGATTCTTGTTGTGTAGAATCATTGTAAACCCTAACAACGCTAACAATTGGTTTGGGTGCTATGAAGCGGCTTTCCTAGCCGGTGTCCGCTTCCCCCTTCACAATACGATTAAGGCCATACTTAGGGGATATGGCCTAGGCGTTTGGCAACTCACCCCAAATTCTTGGGTGAACATTCTAGGGTACATCGCTGCCTGCGAGATGCAGGATCTCAACCCCGGCTGGGAGGCGTTTGCCCATATGCACTATTTGAGCCGGAGCCCAGGCGGCTAGAGAGCCTGGTACACCTTGACGACTCATCCTCAATACATGATGACCCTGGATAAGCCGTCTAAGTGGTCGGACTGGAAGAACCGGTTCTACCTGGTCAAAGCTCCGTCTGAGGAGGAGAACAAGGAGTAGCGGACCTACAACCGGAAACCAGAGCTTTTGGGGCAGAAGTGTCGGCTGCCCCCAGTTCTTGATAATGATAGGGAGGCCATTCTAGACTTTGGATTTTTTGAGCTGGCCTCTTCCTCTCTCTCAACCAGAGAAATAATAAGGGTACCCAAGAACTGGGTGCCCAAACACGAATTTTTTAAGGACGAGTGCTTCTTGTCCGCCTGTGGGCTTAGCAACATGTTTAAGAGCAAAGGTTACGAACGCTAGCCGGTTAATTTTATGCCGGCTGACCTTTTTCTTTTGATTGTAATGCAAAATTATCATGATTCTGACCGGATGTATTTTCATTTTCAAAGGAAGCTAAAAACATGCTGCCCACCGCCAAGACACCCGCAAAAAAGGCTTCAGATATCCGCAAGGAGAATCTGGAGAAGAAGCTTGCCGCTCAAGCGGCTAAAAAGGTTAGCCCGCCTGACCTTCTTTATGTGCTGGCTTTGATGCTGTTTTAGCTATGTATTCACCTGACCGTTTGTGGTCTTGTTTCAAGATGGGGGTGTTATTCCCCGCTCTCTGCAAAAACAGATTCGGCCACGGCTGTCTGTTGAAGAGCCTGCACTTAAGGTGCAGAGAACTGCTTCTACCGCCCGGACTACTACCGGCGGTAAAACAATAAAGACCCCAGGCGGGTCTAACACTGAAACGGCCTCGAAAGAGGTCACTCCAATAAGGACCGCAACCGGTCCATCTTCTGCCGGAGGCCAAAGGGCTTCCCAAAAAGGTACAAACCCCTTCAACCTCACGTTGCTCGACCTACCCACGCGGGTTAAGTCATATTCCGCGTCTCAGCCGGGAGATTCTCCGATCAGCCGGCTGTCCGTAGGCGGAGCATACGCAGCTTTCTCACCGTCTGTTTCTGGTGCAGATAATTCTCCATGTTGGCCGGACGCTGCTCAATATGCCCGGGCCATGCTGAAAGCCGTCCCCCGGGACGAGAAGGAGGCGATTCCTGGAATTAATACCTTCAATGCCGACCGTGTGATGGTCGACTTGGCCGATGTAAGTCAATGAGTACCCACCCAGCATTCAATTTGTAGTATACCCATCCGGTTTTTCTACTAATACCGGCTGTGTTGTTGTTGCAGGCACTGCTCCGCGTGGAGGGGCTTAAGAAGGCCTACATCCGCAAGCAGGAAGAGGTAAGAAGAGCCAAACGTTCTGCGGATGACGCACATAGCGTTGCCCACTATTCCATGATTGTGCATGACTTAGAAACTAAAGCTATAATCATGCAACAGGCGGATCAGGTCAAGTCCCTCCAAAACGCCCTCAAAGAGTCGAAGACAAAAATAGACAACCTCCAGGCGGCCCTGGATAATGCTGAAGATGAGCTCAAGAAGCACGAGGAGCCCCTCAAGCGGCTTGACCATGCGGAGAAGAGCAACAAACGGGTGCAGCTAGAGAATGACCGCCTCGTCAAGGAGGCTGCTGATGCTCAGCGCAACTTCCAGGCCACCCTTAAGCTGATCAGAGCCGGCTCATTGAGGAGAATGAGCAGGACTGCGAGAACCGTATGAAGAGGGTGTTCTCCATCATCCACCCGGGTGCAGACTACAACGTCTTGGAGCTCGCCTACAAATACGCAGACCTTGACATTCTGGTTGAGGAGGAGGGCAAGCCGGGGCCCGAACCGTATGATCAATGGGTGGACGCCGAGTTCTAACGAATGCAGGCGGAAGCGGCTGCTATTGAGGCGACATTCGAGGATGAGGTTGCTCCCGGCTTCGTTCCTACCACCAACCCTGCTCATCCGGAGGGTAACTAGGCGGAGGGTGACCGGGTGACTGTGCAGCTAGAGTAGCAACGACCTCCCGGCCTGCGCGCCGTGCATTATTTTGTAATAGTGCCGGAAGGGTCGGCTTACTCTGCTGTTGTCTTTTATTTTGAATACTGATATTTTCACCGGCAGCGCCGGTTTATTCTGTAAAAAATTTAATATTTTCACCGGCTGTGCCGATTAATTCTGCTACATTTCTACCGTTTGATCCGGTTTTGAATGAATTTGCCTTCCTTTTTGCTGCTTTGAATTTCGAATTTTTCTTTTTGAATGAATGTGTTTCCGCATGACTGATTGGGGTTAGGGTAGGTAATTGCCCCTGGATAGGTGGCTGGCATAGGTGAGATGGTGCCAGGCGGCTATCCATATGCTATAGCACAAAACATAAGGACAAAAAGCAGCCGGTTTTTACTGATTTGTCGGCTGAGGCTTTTAGGAAAGGCCTTTTCGTAGGATTTAGGGTGTCAATTTGCCGGTTGGGCTTTTGCAAGAACACCTCTTCATAGATTATGGCCTAAACCAAATGCTTGATGCCTGCCTTCTCTTAGTCGATTAGGCGGCACTTTAAGTATCGGCTGTCTGTTTTGAGATCAGCCTTTAGTGGTACTTGGTCCAAAGAGGGGGCCGGCTGCATGTTTGGGGATGCTAGCCCACGATTCCTTGGTGCCATGGATCGTTCAGGCGGGTAGCACCGCCTGATTTTTTATCACTAGAACAAGTTTCCACCCGAATGGGAGATGTTCTCTTCGATGAATTCACCCGAATGGGTGTCACCGGTTGATTCGTTAGTTTTCAGGGCCGCTTGTGTTGGGCACAAGACATGGCGCATGGAAAACCGGTAAAGGGGGACGCTTGTGTTAAGCACAAGACATGGCGCATGTAAGCATAATATGTAGTAAATCTTTCTCATTAATTATACAGAAGTCTACAAAAGCTATACAATTTCTAGAAGTAGTACTTTTTAAGATTGTCTACATTCCAGGTTCTAGGCAGTTTTCTACCGTCTGGGGTTTCCAGGCGGTATGTGCCGTCTCGTACTTCTTCAAAAATTCGGTAGGGTCCCTCCCAGTTAGGGGTTAATTTGCCTTGCTCATTGGCCCTACCGGTTGCTTCCATTTTGCGAAGCACAAAATCTCCTTCTTTCAAGGGTCGTTTGTGAACTCGCTTGTTGTAGGCTCTTGTCATTCTCGGGCGGTAAATCTCATGACGCAAGGCTGCGTTGCCCCTTCGCTCTGGGAGAGCATCCAGTGCAAGCCGCATGGCTTCCTAGTTGGCCGCCTCATCATATAGCATGATGCGAAGTGTTGGCTCATAATGTTCAATAGGGAGCACCGCCTCAGTGCCATATGTCATAAGAAATGGGGTTTCACCGGTTTCCCCTTTTTCAGTGGTCCTGATGGCCCAAAGGACATGAGGTAATTCCTCTGCCCATAGTCCATCGGCTCTTTCCACCTTCTTCTTTATACCGTCAGAGATCAGCTTATTGAAGGCCTCAACTTGCCCGTTTGCCTGAGGACGGCCAACGGATGCAAAACAATGGGAGATTCCTTGGTCCCCCAACCAGCTCTTGAGGACAGGCGTTTCAAATTCGGGTCCATTGTCAAAGACCATAGACATTGGAACCCCAAACCGGGTGATGACATTTCTCCAAATGAAGGAGATCACGTCCTTTGTTTTTATGCCTTTGACCGCCTCTGCTTCAACCCATTTAGTGAAGTAATCCACTACCACCAAAATATAGCGGCGACCGCCTGATGCAGGAGCATACAGACCCAGAATGTCCATGCCCCACTTTGCGAACGGAACCGGGCTATGGATGGTTGTCAGGTCAGTTGCCGGTCGATGTATCAACCGGGCAAAATTTTGGCATTTGTCACACCGTTTCACCAAATCCATGGCGTCTGCCTCAAGAGTGGGCCACAAGTAACCCTGCCGTCTGGTTCTTCTTGCCAAGGACCTGCCGCCTATGTGTGAGGCACAAAAACCCGCGTGCAGATCCTCTATAACCTCTCTTCCCCTTTCAGGGGTTACACACTTTAGAAACGGCTGTAGATATCCCTTCCGGAGAAGTTCTCCATGATGCATAACGAAGCTCAGAGCACGCTTCTTGAGCGCCATTGCTTCAGAAGGGTCATCCGGTAAAGTACCGTCTGCCAAGTAATCCCGGATGGGGTCCATCCAGCTGGCACTTCGGTCCAGGATACCTATGGGGTCATGATCAATGCTTCTTTTCTCAATGACTTCCCAAAAAACCGTCCTAGGCGCATCACAGGAGGCGGATGATGCCAATTTGGAAAGGGCATCCGCCTGATTATTCTCGGACCGGGGCACCTGACTTAGATGAAATTCATCGAGCAACACGGCCTCTTCCCTGACCGCCTGTAGATATTTGATCATGGCCGGATGGGTGGCCTCGTAGTCACCATTGTACTGACTAACGATTAACTAAGAGTCTGAGCAGGCGCTGACTTTTCTTGCCCCTGTTGCCTTACACATGCGTATACCGGCTAGCAGGGCTTCATACTCTGCCTCATTATTTGAGGCTTGGAACCGGAACCGTAGTGCGAATTCAAACTTATCCCCCTCCGGAGAATGGCATATAACGCCTGCACCACAGCCGTTCACTGTAGAGCTACCGTCTATGAATAACTTTCAAACCTGATCAGGATTTTCCGGTTGCACCGGTCTAGTCATTTCGACAATGAATTCGGCAAACGCCTGACCTTTCACTGCCCCGCCTGGGTTCAAAAGTTATCTCAAGGCTTTGTATTTCAACAGCCCACTTGATCATTCTGCCGGATGACTCGATGGTGGTCATTAGGCGCTTGAGCGGCTGGTCTGTATATACAATCACCGGGTGAGCCAAAAAGTAGGGCTTCAACCGTTTGACTGCGACGAACAGGGTTAACCCAAATTTTTCGATCATGGGGTACCGGAGTTCAGCATTCTTAAGTACATGGCTGATGAAATACACCGGGAGCTGATTACCGTCTCTCTCAGCGAGGAGAACGACACTAAGGGCATAATCAGAGACGGCTAAATACATATAGAGGACCTCCCTTGGCAGGGGGCTCACTAGCCTTGGCAACGAATGCAAGTGTTGCTTTAGCTTCTAGAATGCCATTTCCGCCTCTTCACCCCACTCGAATCTGGACCTCTTCCGGATGGCCTGGAAGAAATAGAGGCACTTGTCACCTGACCGGCTGAGAAATCTTCCCAACACCGCCAGGCAACCGGTAAATTTCTGGGCTTCTTTTACAGTGCGGGGAGAACGCATGTCAATGACCGCCTGTACTTTTTCCGGATTAGCCTCTATTCCCCTTTGGTCGATCAAGAATTCGAGAAACTTCCCAGACTCAACACCAAATACACACTTCTTTGGGTTAAGCATGACCCGGTGCCGCCTGAGTGTGGTGAATGTTTCTCGGAGGTCTAGTAGGTGATCCGTCTGTAGCTTGGATTTGACTATCATGTCATCAATGTACGCCTCTACATTCTTGCCAATTTGATTAATGAAGACGGTGTTTATCATGCGCTGGAATGTAGCCGGTGCATTCTTTAACCCAAACGGCATCACCTTGTAACAAAATAACCCCTGATCAGTGACGAAGGCCGTCTTTTCTTGATCTTTTTTCCATAGGGGTATTTGATGGAAACCTGAGTAGGCATCCATGAAACTCCTCAGAGCATGACCGGCTGTAGAGTCGACCAGATTGTCGATCCTTGGAAGCGGGGAACTGTCCTTTGGGCATGCTCTGTTCAGATCTGTGTAGTCTACACACATCCGCCAGGTACCATTCGGCTTTTTCACGAGGACAACATTTGCTACCCAATCCGGGTAGTAGCATTGCCGGATGAACCCAGCATCTAACAGTTTTTTGACCTCAACCGTTGCCGCCTGAGATCTCTCTTCACCATGATCCCTCTTTTTCTGCCTGACCGGCTTCTTTTTAGAGTCCACGGCGAGTTTGTAGACAGCTAGATCCGGGCTGACGCCTAGCATCTCTTCTACTTCAAAGGCAAAGATGTCTTTGAATTCTTTTAGAAGTTGGAGCAGGTCTGCTCCCAACCGTTCATAAGCAACCGTCCCAACCTTGACAGTTCTGTCAGGACGGCTGTCGTCTAAGACGACATCAATGCAGTCACCAGCCGGCTGAGGTCGTTGGTCATCTGACCTTTCCCCGGCTAGTGATTGCTATTTTTCTTGCTTGACGGGATCCGTCTGGCCCGCCTTTCTTTTCTTACCGGCTGCCCTTGGAGCCGGGACTGCTGTATCGCAGTTATCAAGATCTATGGGCTTGCCGTCTCCGGCTGCCCCCATAGTAGGTCTGACGTCAGAGAGATAGCACTCCCTAGCCGTCCTCTGGTCCCCCTTAAGGGAATCGACTGTACCATCATCCTTTTCAAATTTGACAAGCATGAGTGAAGGAACGATGACAGCCTTGGACTCATTGAGGGTCGGACGGCCAAAAATCATGTTGTAGGCGGCAAGTTCTTCTACAACCAAGAATTTTACCACCATATGGCGCCCTTCCCCCTTTTCACCCAGCCGGATGGGAAGGTCTATGCTTCCTACCGGATGCACTACGCCTCCCCCAAAACCAACAAGCGGGTGAGGCGCCTGGTGCATGTTACTGGATTTGTACTTGAGCTTGGTCAAGCATTGATAGCTGATTAGGTCAGACGAGCTCCCGGTATCTATTAGGATCCGGCCAACCCTCTGATTGGCAACTTTACATTCGATGACTATGGGGTCATCGTGAGGCCGCCTGACCTTGCCCCGGTCCTTTTCAGAAATAAGGACCTCAGAAAAAGTGTCTTTCGACGCCTGGCTCTCCTCAACTGAGTTGACTAGCTTCCTGATGTTATCTTTGGTGCCCCTAATAGTGGGACCCCCCACCCCCCCCCCCCCCCCCCCCCCGGCAAAGCCGCCTGCTATGGTGAAGATGGTCTCTTCATCCGTTTCAGAATTGGCAAGAACAGCTTTTGCCGCCTGCCCTTTCTTGGCCAGGGTGCTACCCTTGGCTTTGGGCAGATAAGACTTTAGAGCCCCCTCATCAGCCAAACGGTCTAATAGCCGCCTGAGGCTATAGCAACCATTAGTGTCATGGCCAACATCCTCATGGTACTGGCAGTATTTGCTTTTGTCCCGGCTGTCTACGGGGCTTTTCATCACAGCCGGTTTGTCGAGAGACATCCGGTCCTTTATCTCCATGAGGATGGAGGAGTAGTCCTTTGTGAACTCGTACTTGGGGACGTACGGTTCAGATTTCCGTCTGAGCTTCTGAGCCGGCTGACCAGATCGGTCTGCCGCCCAGACCTCTTTTCTCTTCTTTTCTTCCTTTTTAGCCGGCTGTTGTTGTTGCCGGCTGTCTTCTCTGTCGGATTTTTTGGAATCCGCCGGCTGCTTCACAGCACAAAGCTCCGTCGCTTGTATATAGGCTTCAGCTTCCATCAACGCCTCTTGGAGGGTGGCTACCCTTTTCCGAACGAGGTCGAACTTGAAGGTTGACCCATCCTTCAGACCCTTAAAGAAGTCTGTGTAAGCAACTTCGTCAGACAGTCCTTGAATCTGAATTCTCATCAGATTGAACCGCCTGACATAGGACCGGAGCCCTTCTCTGTCACCCTGATGTATTGCCCCTAGGTCGAGGCTAGTCTTTTTGGCAGGGATGTTCATTGAGAAATTTGAGGTAAATAAGTACGCCAAAGTCTTGAAGCTGTTGATGCAGCCGGCTGGTAAATTACCAAACCACCGTTGGGCAATGCCCTTCAGGGTAGCCGGGAAGCATCGGCACCAGATGGCATCATCCAACCCCTGTAGGTACATGAGGTTGGAATAGGCCATTAGGTGATCTTCTAGGTTGGAGGTACCATCATAGGCCCCTACCAACACGTTTTTAACCTTAGCCGGCTGTGTCGCCTGGGTTATCTCAGGGGAGAACGCCGTGGGCTGTTCTCCCAAGCTCAGCAGGCGCTGCTGCCAGTCCATGAGCTGGAACGGCTGCTGCACATTTCTGCCAAATGGACCCGTTTGGGTAAAAGGGGATCCACCCAGCCCATTTGGCGAACCAAATAGACCAGGCTGGATCACTTGGGGTCCAGACCGGGCGGATGGTTCGCCCGTCTGACTCCCTAGGCTTGTTCCCGTGCGCCTGTTAGATGTGTCACGGAAACTGTCAGGAAAGGTCGACGTTGAAGCCGACGTAGACGCCAGACTTCTCTTTTCTTGGAGAAACGTCCGGGCATCAGAGAATATCTTTTTTGAACCATCCAGCTGCAAGTGCCGGATGGGTTTTCTGGGTTCCGCTTGCGGGAAGCAGAGCCGGTTTTGATCGAACCTGAGGCCCTCCCCCTCCTTCGGCTTTGGATGAGGGGTAGGGACCCGGTCTTTAATCGCCTTCTTGTTAGAAGAAGGCTTCTTGGCCGGCTGACTCTTCTTGGGAGTAGCTGACCGAATAAGGTTCTGGATCTCGCCTTTGAAACTATTCATGAAGGTCATGAGTTCGTTCCTAGTGACGGGAGCAGAACCTTCTGCCGCCTGAGCAGCTCCGACCGGGTTGCCGGCTGAGTTGCCTGGAGCAGCTTGGATGTTATCCCGTTCCTTCTTATCCCTGGAACGGGTGTGCTTTGTTCTGAAGGACCCGTCTGGGGCCACATAAGTGTCGAGTCCGTAATCATCACCACTTTCATGGTCCGTCTGGACCTCAGGCTCGGCCGACGGCCGCTTGTCCTGATCCGGTGGTACAGGATTAGAAGTCATCTCAGAAGTACTCTCCCCACATACGGCGCCAAATGTTTCGGGGTTTTTTGATGTGTCCTGCGGGAGAGTTACAATTCCAAGAATGCCCTTCGCCGCCTGTACCTGCAAAACCACGAAGACTCCGGTTGGTTGGAGCTCCGCCTCCGACGATCAAGTCAGTTACGTACAGGAGGAAGATAGTGCGTAAAATAGTGAAATTACTTCTCGCGTAATGGGAGAATTCCGCAATTAATATTGCTTGGTTTTGGTGTAAGTGTATTCAATTTCCTTGAATGTATTTATGAATGCCCATTAATGAGGATTCTCCCACTATTTATAGTGGGGAGCCTTGGTTCCCCATTTAGGGTTTCTAGGACACGTGTCAGCAAGGGATTGGAGCCCTGCTGACCAATGGCTGGGTGCCACGTGTCGCTCAGCCATAGGGCCACGTGGCTGGGGTACTTTTACTCCAAACACCAAATAAGCAAAAAATATGCATGGTTCCTTTTATTATGGTTAAAAAAAATAAAAAAAAAATTGAATTCAGAAATATTAACACTTCTTTTGTGTATTTTTATTTTTATTTTTATGTTGAGTGAAGTGTGTATTTATATGTTTATATGCTAGTTGCGAGTTTAGACAATATACTTTGTTGTCAGAAAAGAGCCAACCCATTTCCCTGGTCTCTTAGCCAGCCTATGTTACTACTTGTTTGTTACCTCGTCACCTTTTTTAATCAACTTCTCATTATTGCATTGGCCTGTTGTGGCATTGCATTATGCAAATGAAAAATAATTGATTTCCTTCAACAATTTCTTACATTACATTTTCAATACACAGTACTGTATTAACTTAAAGTTAGATCACTTAACTATAGCTTTTATTGTTACCTTTTATTACATGTTCCTCTACGCTAAGGGCATTCCCAATGCGCAAGGGATTTCCGATTTTAAGATCCATTACATAATGCATGTGTTTTCATCAATCCTAGCTATCTGAGCAATTATATCGAGAAATAATAACTTTAACGTAAACAAAAATATTACTCCGTACATAATATAATTAGAATTTCCAACACGAATCGTTTTAGCAAAAGGGTTACAAGCAAATTTATTCGAATCAAGATCCAAATTCGTATTAAACATTAAAAGGGTCTTGTGATATAGACTTAACTTGGACAACCACATGCATATCCTAGAAGATCTCTAGGACCACCCTCCTTTTATTATTGGGTGCACAATGAAAAATTAAACTCCCCTTTGTCTTTTAGCATATTCCTTATCTACTTGCTTTTGCATCGCCCTTGATTCTTGTGGATATCCATATTCTTTGCCCGTTTAAACAATTTTGACCCGGAATTAATGGGTTTTATAAATGGATATACATTTGGAAGCTTAAGCTAAACCGACAAAGATTAATTAGATGCCTAACACTTTAGTTATTGAAATCTTATTAAATTTAAGCAAGATATTAATACTCATAAAATAAATTAAATATAGTCAACAATCAAGAGAATAATGGTCCAAAAGGAAGGTAAAAAGTATTAGGACCAAACCCATTATTAAATGTTATTATGTTAAGTACGTAAAAATTCAAAGTTTATAAACTTTAACTACATGTAAAACTTAAATATCAAAGTTGCTGTAATATAATAATTAAACGTTTTAGTCTCGTTTTATTTGTATATAAATTGAATGTTAACTTTCGATTGAAAGTAATACGAGAATTTTTTATATCCACATAGATCATTACTAAATTCATTTGACGTATCCATTTATAAAACTCTCGTAATTAAGAGGAGCCTAAGCCTAACTCATTTGACGTAAGACATTGGAAAATCTATCTCAAACAGATATTAATAAACAATAATGATAGATTTGGATGAGAGCACAAATGTCAATTTATGAGACTGCGTTATCATGGGATTACTCGAGAATTGCTGATGTAAGTATTAGCTTAGGTTTTGGTCCAAACGGTCATCAAATATTTATATTATTATTAATAGTATAATGTTAATATTATTATGATTCATACGAGTGAATGCTAATGCTTGACACATCATCACTTTAGGAGTGATATATTCATAGATATTCTTGTTGTATTATTAAAACAGGAAAAAGATAAAAGATAAAAAGAAAAGGGAAGGAGAAGTTACCCGGAGCTTCCTTCACCATAAGCAACCAAAGTATAAGAAACATCGATGTTATGCAGAGAAAGTGGCTATTAATAGAAACATACTTACAGAGTAATTACTTAGCAACTACGTTTCTATAGTATTACATCCAACTAGGATGTGCTCGATTTATCTTAATTTAAATTTATCTAAACTTATTAAAACTTGTGTGTTTTACTCTTAAGTTCAATTCGTATATTTCTTATTAACTGATTAATATGAACTATATATTATCTTTATTGTATAAACTTATTTTCAGTTTCAAGATTTATAAAAATAAGGTGAATAAAGCAATTGAATAAGAAAGTATGCTCATATACAAAAATATCTGAAATCGGCCGTGTACGTTTCTTTTACATTCAATTTTAATTTCTTCGCTTTTTTCTTAGAAGATTCAATTAAATGCTACCATAGAATAATACTATCATTTTTCTACTTTCTATTTGAAGCAACAGTGAAACACAAAATAAATGCATATTAAAATCATAAAAAAGCAAAAAGGTTGTTGGAAAAAAGTTTGAAGGGGAGCCTTCATCCAACCTGTTTTACGATAGAGCAAAATTAAAGTTTGGTTCATTTATTTAATTTTAAAATTTTATACCCTTTACATACCCTTGTTTTGTCATTAAAATTAAGCAAATTGAAATAAAACAAATCTAAATGTTGACCTTTTTGGCTAAAAGTCTTGACAAATCCACACAAATATGCATTTAGTGAATCTTCCTTCAACCAACTTTGGTCCTTTTAAAATTAACTTAATTATGTCTCTTTAATCTTCATGCTAGACCATGGATTTGTATATTCGAACCAGCATCTTGCTATTCTGAGTTTACGAATTATTCGAACTAGCATACTTTATACTAGTTAGTAAGATCTTTGATGAAAATGATACTCAAGACTGAAGTTCTAAACTCATTCATATAATGACTTGTGAAATTGCGTGATATGTAAAAGAAATAAACACTTATTACTTTGCTATACTCTACATGAAATATAAAACTATATACTAGTATAAAAAGTTGACGATATTCGACATAACCAAAAAACCTAGTGGATAGTAGATCGAGTAGAGAATTTCAAATTATACTTTTATTTAGAAACAAAGAGGAAAAATGTATTCTTTTCCACGAGTACTCAGTAGTCTAAATATTTTTACAGCGTACTCGTACTAAAGAACAATTGAACATTACACATTTACACCGTGCAATTTCTTTCCTGATTCATGAACAAGAACAAGTATTTGTAAGAATTGTAACACACAAATTCCAGCAAGTTAAAAGCTCTCTCTTTTTCCTCCACCAAACAATTAATTAATTCTCCCATTAAAATCACAACCCACTCACTCCATAATGACAAACACCACATTCTCTCTCTCTGTCAATCAAACACACCCCCCACTTTCACCAAACGACACCTAAACCTCTTCTCTTCTCTTCTTTCTCTCTCCTCTTCTTCTACTCTAATGTGTTCATGTTCCTCTCTTCTTCAACTTTCTCTCTCCTCTGTTTCTTCCACTAAACCATTCTTCTGATTTTACCTTTACAATAACTTGAAGCATTCAACCAGGACACCATGGCCAGGCTAGTGGTGGAGGTGCTAGATGCATCCGACCTCATGCCGAAAGACGGGCAAGGCTCCGCAAGTCCATATGTAGAGGTTGAGTTTGAAGAGCAAAGACACAAGACACAAACCAAGTACAAAGACTTGAACCCCGTGTGGAACGAGAAGCTCGTTTTCGAGGTTTCCGACCCACAAAACCTCGCCGACAGAACCATTGAGGTTACTGTCTATAACGATAAGAAATCCGGACACGGCCATCATAAGAACTTCTTAGGCCGTGTCCGGATTTCCGGGGTTTCCGTTGCTACGACGGAAACCCAAGCCTCTGTTCAGAGGTATCCCCTTGATAAGAGAGGGATGTTCTCTCATATCAAAGGGGATATTGCTTTAAAGATGTTCTTGGTGAATGACCCATCTTTTCAATTTTTTCCGCCTCCTAACAAGGAAGATAGGAGAGAGAATAATGAATCCGAGGTTCCGCCATTGGAAGAAATCAATCCAAATAATGTTACCTCTAATTTCGGAAATAATTATGAACAAGTGGGGGAGAGAGAATTCGGAAATGAAAACAACAACCATCATCATCATCATGATCACCATTATCAAAAGCAGAATAAAAAGCAAGAAAAAGAAAAACCTCAAGTTCGAACTTTTTACTCAGTTCCAGCTAAATCTCACAACTCTTCTCAACAGCAGCAACAACAAGCTCCGCCTTCTCAGTCTAACCACCAAACCCAGCAATCGTATCCGAAGACGGAAGTTCGGGCGGATTTCATGAAAGCCGCCCCACAGCCTGCTATGATGATGCAGGTTCCCGGGAAGAAGCCGGATTATGAGCTGGTGGAGACTCGGCCTCCCGTAGCGGCACACATGGGATACAGAAAAGGGGATACCATCGGTAGCACCTACGATCTGGTTGAGCAAATGCATTACTTGTATGCAAGTGTTGTTAAGGCGAGAGATCTTCCTGTAATGGACATTACAGGGAGTTTAGACCCTTATGTTGAAGTGAAGCTTGGGAACTATAAAGGGGTAACTAAGCATCTTGAGAAGAATCAAAATCCTGTTTGGAATCAGATTTTTGCTTTTTCTAAGGAGAGATTGCAATCCAATCTGCTGGAAGTTATTGTTAAGGATAAGGATTTTGGAAAGGATGATTTTGTAGGGAGGGTTATGTTTGATCTGACTGAAGTTCCTCTTCGAGTTCCGCCTGATTCGCCGTTGGCTCCTCAGTGGTATAAGCTTGAGGATAAGAAGGGTCAGAGAGGGAACAGAGGAGAGATTATGCTTGCAGTGTGGATGGGAACGCAGGCTGATGAGGCGTTCCCTGAAGCATGGCATTCTGATGCACATTCCATCAGTCATCATAATCTTGCACACACTAGATCAAAGGTGTACTTTTCGCCGAAGTTGTATTACTTGCGCGTGCTTGTGATTGAAGCTCAGGATTTGGTGCCATCAGACAGGGGTCGTGCGCCTGTGACTCAGGTGAGAGTTCAGCTTGGGAACCAGATGAGGGCAACAAGGCCTTCGCCGATGCAGACATTGAATCCGATTTGGAATGATGAGCTGATGTTTGTGGCTTCAGAGCCGTTCGACGAATTTTTGATCTTGACAGTGGAGGATAAAGTTGGGCCTGGAAGGGATGAGATCCTAGGGAAGATGATCATCCCGGTTAGGGAGCTTCCGCATAGGTTGGAAACAGCTAAGCCTCCTGATCCGCGGTGGTTCAACCTCTTAAGGCATTCACACGGCGATGAGGATGGGGAGAAGAAGGAGAAGATGAAGTTTGCTAGCAAAATTCACTTGCGGCTCTGCTTGGAAGCAGGGTACCATGTGTTGGATGAGTCCACCCACTTTAGCAGTGATCTCCAGCCCTCGTCGAAGCATCTGAGGAAGGCTCCTATTGGAATTTTAGAGCTTGGGATACTGAGTGCTAAGAATCTCTTACCCATGAAAGGGAAAGAGGGGAGACTTACTGATCCTTACTGTGTTGCCAAGTATGGTAACAAATGGATTCGAACACGAACCCTTCTTGACACTCTTGCTCCTAAGTGGAACGAGCAGTACACATGGGAGGTCTTTGATCCCTGCACTGTGATCACTGTCGGAGTGTTTGACAATAATCATGTCAGTGGGAATGATGCAAAGGAGCAGAGGATAGGAAAGGTTAGAATCAGGCTATCAACACTAGAAACTGATCGGATATACTCACATTTTTACCCTTTACTAGTGCTTACTCCTGGAGGATTGAAGAAGCATGGTGAGCTTCAGTTAGCAGTGAGATTTACCTGCACAGCTTGGGTGAACATGGTTGCACAATATGGAAGACCACTTCTGCCCAAAATGCATTATGCACAGCCGATTCCTGTCAAACACATAGATTGGTTGAGGCACCAAGCTATGCAAATGGTGGCTGCCCGGTTAGCTCGAGCAGAACCACCCCTACGGCGAGAGGTTGTAGAATACATGCTTGATGTGGACATCCATATGTTCAGCCTGAGAAGAAGCAAGGCAAATTTCTTCAGAATCATGTCAGTATTATCAGGAATCTCAGCTGTTTGCAGATGGTTTAACGACGTTTGCACATGGAGAAACCCTATTACAACATGTCTTGTTCACATCCTGTTCTTGATATTGGTCTGTTACCCGGAACTCATACTGCCCACTATCTTCCTTTACTTGTTTGTGATAGGAGTATGGAACTACCGCTTTAGGCCCAGGACTCCACCCCATATGGATGCTCGGATTTCACATGCAGAGCATGTCCACCCTGATGAGCTTGATGAGGAGTTTGATACATTCCCAACATCCCGACCCAACGAAATAGTTAGGATGCGGTATGACCGTCTTCGGAGTGTGGCCGGTCGTGTTCAGGCTGTGGTTGGTGATCTAGCAACCCAAGGAGAGAGAGCTCAAGCATTGCTGAGCTGGAGGGATCCAAGGGCAACTGCAATATTCATCTTCTTGTCTTTGGTATGTGCAGTTTTTCTGTATGTGACTCCCTTCCAGGTGATTGCAGTGCTGGTGGGGCTATTCATGTTACGGCATCCACGGTTTAGGTCCAAGATGCCTTCAGTGCCAGTCAACTTCTTCAAGAGATTGCCTGCAAAATCTGACATGCTTCTATAACACAGCTCAAGTTGGGTCAATAAGTTTTCCAAGGTTCAGTTCATGGAGAAGGAACTCACTTCTCCAAGAATCGCTTCGCTTATTTCCTTTTATATTCTTGTAATGTAAAGACCCTAGCGATTCTTTTCTTTCTGTTATTATTCCATATTTTGTACAATTTTAGTCATAAATTGATGAATAACGTCAAATTTTGACAATCAATGAGTAAATGTGGCAAGATAATCCAAATGCAACTAGATATGCCAATAGCAGTCAAGTAAGCCAAAAATGCCAATATATTAGTCCACTTTGAGTGGAATATTCTGAAACATCAAATGCTAGAAAAATGAGTTGCCAATACAACGTAGCAAAATTCGTGTCACTATGTCCTGTGACAGCCACTCTAGTTCGCAAAATAAATAAAATGTGTTAACTAGACATCAACTTCCTTGACCAAAGTTGAGAAAGACAAGCTACAGCAATTAAAAAACTTAGAAAAATACCGGCAACAAGAGATTTATCAACAATATTCCACTGCACTGTGTTTGCTCTTGCCTTAATGGACTCCTCCTTCAGAGTAGGTTCCTGTAAAACTGTATTCTCGGAGCTCTTAAGTACAAGGCTGTTCCGCTTCTTCAGTCTGTCAAAATTTTGATCATCTTCTCCCTGCTTGCCATTGTTGGGAATCGCAGCCACTTCTGAAGTATCAGCACACTGCACTGCACTACAGCATGAATCTGGATCTTTAGAGCACGCACAAGGTTCATCGTTAACATCACATGGAGAAACTTTACTGCAACTCAATTCATCCTTATTTAAAGTTCTGTCTTGAGCATTGTAACTGAGAACCTCGATCACTTCACCGAAAACTGACCATCTTCCAACAGAAGTGATCCTTACGGTAGCTGAAGCACCCAGAAGGCTTTCTGGAGCATTGACCAATACTTGTATGTATCCTTTGGTGTGCCCCACCTGATAAAGGCAAGTCCCAAGTCATAAAATGAAGCAACTATATGATCACCATGGTAAACATTAAGCAATTACCAGATATAAAAGGGAAAATAAGCTAAATGCCTCATTTTCCTAGTGAGAAATATACAAGAATAAAGCTCTATATCATTAAAACCCAAACCCAATTTGGTAAAAAAATAAATAAAATAAATGGACAACTAGCAGCTATGACGCAAGAAAGTCATGGGTCAAACTTAAATGCAGCTTCAAGGTATCCCAGACTCCCTGTCAGAAAAGCAATAGAGGTATAGAACAAAAGAAAAACAACAATCTTGCTGCCATATTACCAAGTGAGTTCCATCCGCAGCTACATCAGTTATCCATATTCTCTCAATCAGCCCTTCCATTCCATTATATGGAGTGAAAGATTCAAATACAGCAGTTAATTCACGACTCCGCTTCTTTACTATAGCACTTGGAACTTTCTTCATCCTCGCAGCAGGAGTACCTAAATTAAGAATAACACATCAAAACCCCAAAATTTATGTGATATGAGTCCAGAACTTAGTTCAAATTTCACATTATAAGGAGTATCCTGAGTTGGAGGTTCCACGATTTCAAATTATCACATATCTCAGTTCAATTCTCCAAATAAATAATATGACTCTCCAAATGATATTTTCTTTATTACTATGAATAAAATAAAATGATTTATGTCTACAAAATACCCTACTCACTAGTCTCAGAACTATTAACTACAAGGTATGTCCTATATGGATTGAGATGACAGCTTATGATCACTTGGAGACGTGAAGTGGGAGAAATAAGTTGTGATCCAAATTCTTTGAAAACTTGATTCAGTGGATCCATAATGGTCTTGGTCAGCACCACCACTCTCAATCTACTTAGAAAGAGATTATTTAGGACTTACCCACACATAACCTTAGAAATATAGCTTTTGATTTTGGAGTTCTGAGATCCTAACTCCAATCATCTGCAAACTTGGTATTGACCATTCTCAAGCCTGTATATTAGATTAGGAGTCTTACTTATTTATTTGGCTTTTATATTAGCTTTTGATTTTGGTGTTCTGTGATCCCATCTAACCTTCTAAGGTTCATTGTTAAGTTAAGTGAAATATAACTAATTAATCTAAAACCCAGTTTAAATTTCCATGTGCATGAAGCTTATTTATCTTGGTTGTTATTCTATATTCTCATATTTATTGCTGTGTTAGTGTGTAACTTTGGTTACCACAACATTTTTTAAAAGAATCCACAATAATTGTGAGACTTGAAGACCTACCCAGCATTAGATGCAATCTCTCATTTTGAGGTTGTAAGTGCTTCAAGCACTTCCCTTTTCCATTGTGTTTCAGTGTCTCTACCTACACCCCAAAACACAAGCTCAAAGTATTCTCTCAGCATCATCCACCGCTAATTCACCCAGATTAGACCCAAGTGTGCATCAAAGTAATTTCAGTGTTGCTAATCCAAACTGCCCCCAAATTATCCAGATTAAAAGTATGGCCAGCCTTCTTTTAACCTCACAGTTGATAAATTAGGACAATCTACCATACAGCATTAGCTTTACCCTAAGATTTCGAACATTTATGGACTAAGCCCTACTTTCTCATACTTAGCCAAATCATGAAGATTCATGTATGAAGGGGCTTGAGTCTCATGGCAAACTCACATGCTTTAGTGGTCTTATTTAGCACATGCACAATAGCATGGTGAGACTTGAGAGACACTATATATTGACGGCAAGTTTTAAGACTTTAAGCTATAACTACACAGCAATCAAGATTAGCATACCAGGTCGAGGATAAAATTGTGAAATATGAACTTGAGCAAGCTTATAGTCCTTGATAAGCTGAACAGTCTGAGCAAAATCATCATCAGTTTCACCTGTAGAACATAAAGGACCGATTTTAAGGTAAAGAAAGTACCAATTGGTTTAAATGGCAATTAGCAAAAAGGACTCATCCGATTATATGATCAAGAATTTCATCACACCAAGCCGTGAAATGGATGTGTGCCTAAGTTCCAGATATACTGCATGCCCTGAAAGGCTGAGATACCAAACGCTATACTTCGTAATACACACAAGTATCACAAATAGTCTAGACTTTTCCTTCCCCTGACCTCTACCCCACATAAAGTAAAAATGATACATCTTCAGTCCCCATACATGAACACTAAAATATTAAACGCAATTTAATTTTATAGAATATGATAATGTTATCAAAGACAGAGACTTTAGTACAACTCCTTCCCCCCCCCCCCCCCCTCTCTTGAAATAATAAGGTTAAAAAAAGGGTTAGGTTAGAAAAAATCCCATAGTTACCAGGAAAACCACATATAATATCAGTTGCAATCTGCATCCCAGGGACCAGTTTGGTCAATGTATCCACCACAGTTCTGAACTCTTCTACAGTGTATTCTCGATTCATAGCCTGAAACAATGTCATAACGACATTATAAAAAATAAAAAATAAAAAAAAAAAAAAAATCCCAGCATCCAGCATAATAGAGCACACAAAACTCAGAGCATAAGACCTTTGCTATTATATTCTGTTATAGATAAATTTACAAGAATAAAAAGGAAAATTTGACACAACTTAGAGAATAATAGCCTAACAAGAAATACGTTCACATACAGTTAAGACCGCATTGCTCCCAGATTGAACAGGAACGTGAAGAAAGGAGTACACAGAAGGATGACACAATACTTCAGCTATTTCTTTCAGGTGTTCAAGAATATAAGGTGGATTAGTCATCCCGACACGAAGCATTGTACTTCCAGTGGAGTGGAGCTCCGCAATCATCGCGTTCAAAAGAATAGGAAGATTAACTCCAATGTCACGGCCTGAAAAGTTCCAATGTTATAATTTTAGCACAAAATGAAGTTGTAGAACCTTAGAGGCTTAGGAATTGAAAGTTGTACAGATACTTGAGCAATCTATTTCAAGACTAAGAGAGATTCAAGAAAAAGATATCAATATGTACCATATGCTCCAGTATCTTCACTGCTTAACCATATCTCCCTAACTCCCTCAGCTATGACAGTTTTTACACGCTGAACCTGAAGCATTGCAGAATGTCAGACCTCAGGACATTACCAACGTCAAACCAAGCAGCTATCTCAAAAAGTCCAAGGCACTTACAAGGCTGTCCACCGTATAGCTTCCTAAATGACCACGTGCATGCTTCGTCTTGCAATAAGTACAAGCACCTAAACAACCGACATTAATAGGAAGAATCTCAACAAATTTGTTCTTCCTCACCTGTATAAAGCATTGTAGCAAACCATCTTCAGTTGCTAAAAGGGTAGTATTTCTCATCAGCTCAACTTATGTTGTTTGGTAATGACACAACTGTGAGAGCTGCAGAAAACAATGATAAAATTACCTTTGGGAGATCAAGAGCAGGCAATGTTTTCCTATTTAAAAGCCGCACCTCATGGCCTTTCAAGGTCTCTTCAACAACTTCCACAACACGATCAATTTGTTGCACACCAACTATACTAACTCCTTCAAGCTCCTTTATGTTCCGGCTTCCTTGTGGCACACACCCTGCCACAACCAAAGGTTTTTTCGCACCCTTACCTTTTGAAATTATAGTATCCATGGCAGATTGACTAGGTGATTTAACAGTGCACCTGAAATTAATCCAAAATCACAATATGTAATCTGAATGATAAGTATATACCATCAATATTCAAGTATCTCTGTTTTTTTTAATCAACAAAAGGAGTCTTTAGTAATCTAAACTATATCAAAAAGAGTAAGAAGGTATCCTCACGTATTAATCAGCCACAAGTCGGCTTCCTCAGGATTGTCGGTTAAGGTATACCCATAGGCTGACAGCTGACCGGCCATGTACTCACTGTCACTCTGATACATCAAGATATGTCCATAAGCAATTGTAAGTTGCAGAAACTACATTAGCAAGTTCCAGTAGCTCAAGGTTATCAGTCTTTAAGCATGATGAAACCTGTACCCTGTTAAAAGTAAAAACAGTAACTCCATACTAAGAACACATACTCCTACTCATTTGATCAGGCACAAAACTTCAAGTGCAAGACATCCTCACACATGAAGAAAAAATGAAGGGGAGTTTAGGAAAAATAAAAAATGTTCAGCTCTCCCTATACACCACTTTGTCGTCTTTAACTGCAAAAAGGATGGCACTTCATGTTGTCTGAAGATATCCGAAGCTGTCATACATCCACTTTCACTACAAATATTATAAGCAAAAGGTTCCCTTTTTTCTTGACAACAGTTCTTTCCTAATGTCATGAATGGCTACTCCAAACAATAACTTAAGCTGGAGAATGGCTGGAGTGTTGCGCAGATCTAAGATGGGAGACAGTTTGGGCAATGGACATGTAGTCACTTGATCCCTGAATGTAATTTAATAAAGAATGACTATGGTACTTTCCATTAGAGCTCAATTTTAGGTGTCATAGTCATCACTCGTCAGATAAAGGCCTTAAACTTATTGTCTGGATGCCTTGGAGGCTACAAACTTAATATTCACAATAGTCCCTAAACATCCAATGCTTGAGTATTGGCCCTTTTTCAAACTCAGTAGGGTGCGTTAATTTCATTCTGGAAGGAGTGAAGGACTATAAGAAAATAAAGGATCTCTTGGATTATAGGCTTCCTCATAATTTTTCAGGATTTAAAGGCACCCTATGGGTCAGAACTTCAGTTACAGAAATCCTTGTGACAAGGAAGTAGAAGGATTCACCTTGAGATAATTCAGATACTCTTCCATTGTTAATAAGAGGATTGAGGGAGTATCTCTTCATTTTTTTTCACCTTAAAAATCTTTAATCTGAACTTGCCCAAAACTTACTTTGATTCTGTAATGAATTTGGTATCCTTGTTTGAAATTAATTTTCATAATACTTGTTTTGGGTAAGGCAAAATGAACAAACCCGTAGACATAAACACCTCCAAATCATAAACCATTCACTATTCAGAATTTTCCTACATTTCCCTCAAGGTTAAAGCCCTTACCTAGGTTAAGGATTAGAATAGAAAATGATAGTATCTATTTTAGGTAAGAAGGCACTATAAATTTCATATTCCCCTAGCAAGGGCAAGTCCATACGTGTTTCACTCCAAAAATAATTGTTTGATATAGGTAATGAATTTTGGTTCACCTAGACACTGTTATTGAACAAACAGTCAGGATTTGGTTTTGAGATATACATGGAGAAGATGTTGCCCCTATGCTTTTATAACATTTATTTTGTCCTTTACTGTCAAATATGTGTCTATACATGTATATTTCTAAGCATGCATAAAAAGGACTTTTGGGAGAATTCGATAACTCCTACATACAGATATATCATATATGGTCATTTTATTACATCCATAATTATATATTACTGCACTAGTTTAATTCTTCTCTTATATGAAAAACCACTTTAGAAACCTGAAAGCACTAAAAAGTTCTGAGAAAGAAATTTCACTCATTAATATCTCAATCTCCTGCATATCCAATTAGGAACACTTCCACATTCCCACCAGCATAGGACTTCAACTCACAAACAAATCAACTGAACCATATATGCCACCGCCCCCCCCCCCCCCCACACCCAACAAAGTTAAGGACTAATCAAACTATGCAACACTTCCTGCTAATAGCCAATAAATCATCACTGCTACACCCAAATCCAAAGACATGAAAGGTTACATTCAAGAAAGTTTGGCTATATTTTATCAATGAAATCCCTTTTTTTCTTGTAAAGAAAGTTGATAACAACTACATTCATCTAACCCTCAACATTATCGAAACAAAGTAGATTGAACATCCATAGGAGCTCCAAAAGTAATACCGACATACTCTAAGCACCTATATACAGCATAAACAAGGTTCACTAACAACAAAGCTGAAATTAATAGCAGACTAAACCATATTAGCAAGCAACAATACTTCCAACAGCTACAGGTTCCTAATAATCAAAGAAACACTCAAATCACCATGACATAGAAACAAAGCAGAAATTGAGAATTTCACTATTATTACTGACCTGATTATGAGAACATCCAAAAGTTTTGATATAAATTATCTGCAAAAAAGACATGGAATTTACATTAATGAATGTAAACAAAAACAAACTCAAAAATAATGAAGATAATAATAAAAATTACAACAAAAAAACATAGTGGGAGAGAAAAAGAGACCTGGGTTCCAGGAATTTTAATGGACTGAAGTGGGTCTTGAAGAAAAGATGATTTAGATTTGATGGGTTTTTTCTTAGGGTTTAACCCAACAGAAGAAAGGGGCAATCGAAACCCAGGAGCAACGCCTCCTTCTCCGACCAATAAATCTTCGATGTCTTCCATTTATCGATGCAACGGAGGCGAGTCGAGGAGAGAGAAAGAGAGCAGAGGTTTTGGTGCTTCAATGGAAGTTTTGTTGTTGAGCGCTGTTTGGTTTTACTGGACCAAACTTAATTAATAATTGCAGGATTCCACTTCCACTTTTGTTTATTCTTTCACCATTATTTTTTTTCAAATAAATAAATTATAAAAAAAAAAAAAAAAAAAAAAGCTTTTCAATATTACTCTATCCATTTTTATTTAAGTGCTCTAGTGCGACTTTGACACAATTCATATGGATCAGTAGTTGTTAGGAGCCGGTTATTAATTATTATGACCATATAATTAAAGTTTAGTAATTCTTAATGATTTCATTTGATATATTGTAAGATAAATCATAATTAATAGACCATATAATATTATGATTTATCTTTTTCTCTAGTGCGAGTGATGAGAATCGATCCCCAAGATTTCTTGAAATCGAGAAGAGAACTTTAACCACTTGAATTATTTCTTACTCTCTTCTCTCTAGATTATTTACATGGCATGTTATATTGTCATAGGTCTAGATTGAAAAAATATAAAAGTAGACTATATTTGTGAAATTGGAACATATTCTAGCAGTATTGAGGGAAAAGTGCTCTCAAACTATACAAGGTATACTATTGGCATTTGGGCCATTTTCATATTGTATTGATTAATGAGTACCAAGTCGGTCCATTATCAGTATTGCTCCGATGAGAGATTTCGTGGACCAACAGGACCGTAAGCTAATACAACTCTAGTCTTCTCATTTGTTGATAGCCTCTTACTCCATGGCTCGATGCAACTTCATTTGTGTTGGACAAATATAGAATATTTGATGATCACTAACTTTTGATGATAGAATTAATTCAAACAAAATTTGCAATGAAAAATTAGAAATATAACATTCAAGTACTCCGTATTACCGATATTTCATACTACGTTTTAAATAAGAAAGTTGAAATAAACCTCATTCAAACACTATCAACTTGATAATTACTTTAGGGTGGAGGGAGTCTTACAATATTACATTTATAGTGCGTCATATATTATGAGGCAAGGAGAATGGATGACGCTTGTCAAAAAAAGGAGAATGGATGACGACATTATTTTATTCATCATATATCATATGGATTGAAATACTCCATACATATAATACTAGTTATATGTCATTGGTCGAGTTTTGTGTCTCTAGATGGTCAGATATGCTCAAGGAGTAGTAATACCTGCAATAAATATAAGAGCAACTTTGTTAATTGATATTGACAACATCTAATTCAGTTCAAACGAAGATAGTTTAACGAATTAGAAAAATGAAAAGAGAGGAGAGAAAAACTTTACTTCCACATTTGAAATTTACGAGGGACAGGAAGACCACACCGTTGTACAACCCTAATAGCATAATTGACATCAATAAGAGGTGCAATTTTGGGAGTAATCTCTCTACACACACACTCAACATGAGTAACCCTTAACCTTTGGCAACAAAAAGCACTTGGTGGAACCCTAAACACCACTGGCTTACATGCCTTTATCAAAATATCCTTTTCTAATGAGCATTGTGCAGGGGTTACGGCCCCTACTTGCTTAACATTATAATTAACAATTAACCCAACTAACTAATCCTATTATTAACAAAATTAAGTTTCTTTTTGTGGAATCTTTTCTCTTGATCATCCCCATCTTAAAAGAAATTATGGTTTTTCTTTTTTGGTTTGATATAATGAAAGAAACTCTCGTTGATCTTGTTTGTGCCCTGAGAATGTATTATTTATAGAATTATAGAGGTTCCCTTCGAGAAAAAAAGTTTATATAGAGGTTGATACAATAGTTTCTTGGCACGGTCATGTCATTTTCATTGAAATTTAATTGAGCATAACCGTAGTGCGTTTTGGATTGCAATCAATTACTTGTACTATTTTTGTCCCTTAAAATTTTCCCATTTTTTTTTAATCGTCCCTAAAAGATTGTCCTATACTTGTCCATGATTAGTATCACTCCGTTAAAACGTATGTAAAACATAAGATAAAGTAAAATATAGTTTGGTAGCAATCAATTGAGAACGAAGGAAGTACTTTCTTTGTCAACAAACTATACACGATTGCACGCCTTGTTATGAAATAAGGCTTGATTTCCAATTTTTTGACCACATGCACCGCTTGACACAGGGGCCGATTTTATCATAATGATCCAAGTTCGTTGTCCCTTTTATATGTTCGCATTGGCACTCGAACAAATTGAGTTTAGTGGAGTATTGGGTTTTCAGTCAACCAAGTAAACGATTACTTTATTACACCGAAGTTTTAAAGATACTAATAATCAAAATTGTTAAAATTCTACAGATATTGTTGAAGTCTTATATACAAGAGGTGTAGATTGAAGGATGAAGTGAGGTAAAAAAATAGAGATCAAAATATGCCTTTTGATTACAATTACAAATTATCAACTCAGTTACTACAATGACAGAACTATACAGCTTAATTACTTCCCAAAAAAAAAAAAATTACCTACACTTTCCAATTTTCATTCAGTGACCGACTGAAGTCACTAAAGATCTTTGAGATGAAAAAAATAAAATAAAATACAATATTGATATTTACAAGGAGAAGAAAAATGGAACAAAATCCCGTCATCTTCAAAAAAAACTGACGCCTCTTCAATCTTCAGATTCTGTACAATTTTTCTTCTCCAATTATCCATCTTGTTAATTGGCTAGGGTCTCCAGCCAGAGATCTACACATAGCGGAAATGCCAAGATCAGCAGCAACTTGGTCATACTCCCTTAAGGCAGCCTCCATTTCAGCTTCGATGGCAGCAACATCAACATTCTCAATCATGCTTCCATGTAAGACATCAGCATAATGCTGCTCCATCTCCAGATCATTTTCAAAGGGTTCCATGCCAGGACCCTGCAGACAACAGAGAGTTGTCATTATTGACAGATGTCCAAATAGTTTGAACTCTAGTAAGGAACATTTCACTATATAACCACACAGGTAAATACAAATCATTGGGCATACACTCCACCCGCATGCGAAGTTATAGTGCTCTAAATCTTAAGACTTGTAATTTAACCTCCTGTATGAAAAATTTGGCTAGAAGCAACTAGTTTTATGTTTTAAAGTATCTCCAGATTAATAAATCAGCTAATGCTAAGTTGCAAGAAAAGGAAGCCGAAGTCATTCTTATACATCCTTGTACTATCATGCAATCTTTTCAAACATAGTTATAAGAAACAAATAATATTTTCTGATGAAAATTTTATAACAGCTTATCCAGATAGATATTACTGAGTCTATGACATAACAAAGGAGAAGTTAAAGACTGATGGTGTTTCAGCATGAGAAAAATCTGTAAATCATAGTTATATGGTACCTCACAGAGCTGGGCATAGTGCTTGTATATATCGCTGTTTTCATCAAGATCACCAAGCAAAGTTCCACCATACCAGCCATTGTTTTCATCCATAGATGACATCGCAAGATACCTAAGCAAAGAGAAAGGGAAAAAGTCTTTTGTTAGCAAGACTGCAAGATAGTAACAATCAGCTGTAAAGGCCATACTTTTTTCTGTAAAAAAGCACTACTTGCTTCCATCTAAGGCCATATTATGTTATCCAGATCAACAAGTGTGTGTAGCCAATGATGCTCATAGTTCATGAATAATTTTAGCCAGCGTGTGCATGTCAATTGTCAAAAATATATGTGTAGATTTGACAGTCAATAATAATACCTATTTGTCAATCCTATCAAAAATTGAATCGACCTAGAAGCACACAAAAACATTACAAACCTTTGGAAGATACTCTCTTCATTGCAATCATCTACTTGAGAAAGCATATTGAGATCACAGATACCATTAGACATGCTGTCATTTTCTGAGACACCATTTGTGTTTGTGCTTGAGGCCACCTTTGGAGTAGAACCATTTTGTTCATCTTTCCTTAAGCCAAAAATCCAGTTTGGGCTCTTGAGTTGTATCTCTCTGCACAAAAGGTATAAATTCAGTTCAGGAATCAGACATGCATAGGAACAACGAAGCAGCTAATGCATTAATTGCATAAGATCAACTTTTGTTCTCCCAAAAAGAATATTTTACAAATTGAACGTGCATCATCATCTGAGGACACAGAAAGAGTGGCGAAGTTTGAATTCAAGAAGATTTATCTTTTCCGCCAGAAGGCAAAACATAACATCTTCAGCAAATTGCTTTCTCACAATGAAGAACATAAAATGTAGAAAGCTTACATTGCATCAGGTGCCACTCCAGAAGTTCCTGCAATACCAGCAGGCTTTTGACCTGGTTCACAACAGAGCCTCACATCTTTTATCAAACTGCATGTCCTCTCAATGAGTTTATCAAAAGAGGTCAGTTTGATCCTTGAGAAGTCTTCTCTACAAGCAGGCACAGGTTCCAAAGAAGCCTTTTGTCCTAAGGGAATGGCATCAGTTGGAGGATTGCTGAAGCTGCAAAAAGCACATCAAGATCATACTGGTTAAAGGCATTTCTCAATCAGAGAAATACAATACAGCAGGTAATCCAAGTATAATAAAAAAAAATTATAGCCCAAACAAAAGCAAGCATACACAAGTTAATAAGCATAACTACTTCAATATTCTGCAGCCGATTCAAGAGATTAATTTCAGGGAAAGGAGGAAAACGGATGAAAAGGTGACATGTTACCACTTATCTGAGATGATATCATCTCCAACACCTACAACATGAAGATAATAATCAGAATCCAGCTCCCAAAGAGCAGGCTTTCCTTCTTTTGGTCTGAAGTAACCCAAGAATCTGATGGTCAAAATGTAAAAGATATAACAAGTTAGAATTCAACCATTTAGCTAACTGTCTTGGAAAGGCAGAGTGATATTATTTAGCTACAACACTCCCGCATATAAAGAAATAAAAAGGAAAAAAGAAAAAAGAGGAATCAATTCCTCGACCAACTAAGAATCATAAGCAGATAATCTAGTGTACCAAAACTAAGGCCTTGCTCTTATTAACTTATGAACAAATGTTTCAAGCCTTATAAGTAAGGATTGGGCTAAGTTCTAATAAGAGCTAGTATACTCAATTCCCAGCTAAAGATAACTTCAAATAAAATCAAATTTGTTGTACATGATAAAGTCAGGTTTTTCAGGTGAAAATTACAGGCCCTAAGGCATCAAATTTCCAGACTGCAAGAGAGGATAATGAGGGGGAAAGAGAAATAGAGTACAGATATACCAACAAAATCAAGGCAATTCATGAAATTTTCTTTCTGCCAGTCATGTTCATCCTCTTCCTCGCACATTGAAGTTCATGACTGTGTTTGAAAATGTGTGCCTAGGCGCAAAGCGTTAGGGGTCATGCACTTTTGTGGTCTAGGCGAGGAAATTTGATGAGGCGCACCAAGGTGCAGCTTAAGGTGCATTGAGGCACACAACAGTTTTTTCAGATAATTTTATATTATTTATTATATGTGCCTCATTGAGGCACGTCTTAGGCACAGGGAACTCGGAAACACCTTGGTGCACCTTGAGCCTTTTATACATTGGTTCATAACAAGAATGTGATGAAAATATAGTGAGGATATGAAATGAAAAACAGCAAGTTATGAACTCTCAATCTATCAGGGTGGGTGGCTTAGGCTAGTCAAAGGAAGTATTCGAAACCAATTCATGTGGAAATCAAGGGCAATGTTACTCGATTCTTCAGTTCATCTCAAGTACCCAAAATTATGTACACTTTGATACACAGCAGTCCAACATGAGTAGGAACATGCTGTCACTTTCATATTGGACCAAATTATGCAAAGTTTTCACAAAATAGCTGAGTCGGACACTTGGACACATACCGGTGTCCAACACAAGTACCCGACTTATACAAAGGATGAATCAGCAACCAGTCCCAACTCCCAAGCCACCAACTCTGATAAAATGTCACGCATGGCAGTAAAAGTATCCCCACAATTGTGTAAAAAAAAAAAAAAAAAAAAAAAAAGTAGTCTAATGTTGAGAAAGAGAGATTACAGATTTATTGCATCCTGCTTTTCTCCATCAGTATAAGCATTGCTGTAATATCTCTTAATAGACTTCAGAAACTCCCGCGATTGAGTTGTAGCCTTCCATTTCCCCTGCTTATCTGGAAACACCTAAAATCACAAAATTTCGTTTTAACCATGAGAGGGAAAAGGATCTATGATTATAAGAAGACCAATGAACCGAGTACAAAAGATGCATACTGTATTGTGAGCAGCAGAACCACCATATTGCTGTGCAAGAGCATCACCCATACTCCAGTACATGTCCATGAGCGCTGTAGCAATGCTACTATCTGGATCCACTTTTGACTCAACTGACATTTGCATCGCCTGGAGCTGACGACCCAATGCTTCTAAACCATAAGCATATTGGGCTACATTTGTGCGGTCTAAACAGTCAATGCAGTTAGTCCGAAGGACTCCACTCTGATAACGTGGTTCAATACCATTATATAAATCTTTCTTGACAAGCTTGCCAGCATCAGAATCTCGCTCTCTATTTGAAGAAGTAATCAATTCATTGGTGCTTGCACTTCTTGCAAGGGATCCAGAATTGGCTCTAAGATCATTTAAAGGAGCATCCCTAGAGCTGATAACAAATGATGGCACATGAGGATAATTCCAAATTACTAGAAAGGATGTGCAGGGATTTTATAACAGAGGCTTAGTGATATTAGTAATTGTATGCTGTGTTAAAAGAAATAAACTGCATTCCGACGACTTCATTTTGTCTTTTGGGGGGAGGGGGGATACATTCCCTCTTCTCAAAACAAAGACAAAAGGATACATTTAACAAGAATCCTGAACAGGAAACATAAATCCAAACATCAGGTTCATTTACACTCAAAAGCTTTAAAACAATTATCCACATTTAATAACATGGAAACCTGTCCGACCTATCAACGGATCAACCTAGCATGGACCTTGATTCACCACTCAATCACCTTTAATCTTGATGCTCCGTATTTAATTGGCAGTTTGGCACAAATCATTACAGCCCCCATTTTTCTAATTATGCGAAAGCATTAATTTAAAACCAAATTCCTGTCTTAGAATAAGTCCAGTTCAATTAATTTAAGTAAATATTTGCTTGTGTCATAATTGATCAGATGAGACCATACCAAATCAGACCATATCTCTTTGTTTGCATGCACTTGTCACTAGATATCTTTAATTCCATGATTTTAAAAAAAATATGAAAAAACATGCTCTGAAAGTAGACATTAATATGAATCTAAAGACATCTCAATAGAGAATATAATTTGTTTATTAACGATCAATCTAGAGAAAATGTTTAGTCAAATCGGAAAATTAAGATCACATCATAGCCTAAATACAACACTAAAGACTTTTATAACCAAACCCTTTAGCTAACTAGCAGGTGTTTGTAATTAAATAATACGGAATCCATGCTACACAATCATTAACGTATTTTCGTAGATATTTTTAGACCAGATTCTACATAAGCAACAGTAAACGGTAATTGCACAAAGGTAAGACTGTAACAGCAAAGCAATCAAGTCCTCACACCCACAGAATGCCTTCGTAGATGCTGAACAGATAGAGTATGTACCTTAGAGTACCAGTTCTGCTTAATGGAGTAGCTCTTTTTTTCACAACAGGTGCTTTTCCACTGAAGTAAAATCCAGTCCTATCAAGTGTTTGACTGGCTACACTAGCTAAAACTCCCAAAACATTAGCAGTCTTCCTGTTTGGCACCGTAAAAAAGATAGAACAGTGAGCCATCAGCAGGACTGATTTTCTTTAACTTTTCTTTCTTTTTACACAAACATGTCATTCTTACGTCTTTGCAAATTTATGGAAGTCCCAGTGAATAAAAGTAAGATACTTTTCTTCAGAAAAAATCTCATTTAGATATGTAACTGCATTTGCAAACTCACGTCGAAGCATCATTTCTCTGGGTCTTTTCTCAACAGTCTGCAACGTAAAACTTATGTGAGCTTCAAGAAAGAAAGAATTTCTCAGCTGAGCAGCAATATGGCAAAATCTACAGGAAAGGCAGGAGGGAAAATCCTAGAAGATGGAAGTCTTGTTTGTCATAAATGTACAAGCAGGAAAAATGAAAATTAACAATGCGAGCCAGCTAACTGTAAGCCCTAAAATACAATACACATCACAAAGGATGTGCTCTATAAAATCATCAGTAAAGCAATGTAAGGGAATAGTTAGGGTTGTCAAGCAGAAAAGAGGACAAGGGGAGGGAAATTAGTGAGATGAGGAACTGCGGAAGGTGTAGCATAGTGGTGAAGTAATTAAAGAATGATACAAGGGTAAATGCCACTGTTGTGATCAGCAACTTTATGCTTTTCCAAGCACTCCCTCTTTGCTCTGGCTAATTACCCAAGTTGGTTTTACTCCTCAATTTAACTATTCAGAGGTGGCATCTGTGAGGTACATAGCTGCAAACATGACAGTTGAACTATCATCCATAAATTCTACATGATGATTGATGATGGCATGGCAAAGGCCACACCGCCACAGATAGTTCCCCCCTTGGCACTTGCCTATGAAAAATTGATAATCTTGTTGTTTGAAATGCTCTAGAAAGGATGGGATACTACATTAAACAGTAATTCCTTAGTGATTACAGTAAATCGCCTCCAGCTTGTGCATCCACTACACCCTTATAATATCAGTCTAACTTTTTCATAACCCTCACTATATAATTGCATAGAGGTCCAAAAAGAAAAGGTCCAACAGACCATCACTTAGGATACTTGTTGAAGAATGAAGAGAAGGAATTTATATTGACGCTATAAGAAACCTTAATTAGGTTAAGCACGATTATAGGATTTCCATATCTCTCAACAAGGTCTTCAAAATGCAATCTGGTCGCCTCATAAGTAGGATCATATCTCTGCACTGAGATCAAAGAGAGATGAGCTAGGCATTGTTATGCAAAAAAAAAAAACACCAATAAGTTATATAACAAGCACGACAAAGGCTTTACAAATTATATCTGGCTTTGGACTGAATCTTGAAGCCTCTTGGGACCAGAAAAGAGGAATAGAACCCCGCATCTGCACAACAGAACTCATTTTCCCCTTACATGAACCAGCATCTTCATCAAGCACAATTTGTTCTGTTTCAACATCATTTGCTACCCTTCCCCTATCATTTACTCCCCTTTTTAAGTACCTATAAAAAAATATATGTATCAGGATAGCTCACATGAATCTCATAATTCTCAAGATCTTAATGAGAAACAGAAATTCAGATAAAAGTGGAAACACATAGGTAGTTAAGAACTCCCACTTCAGATACTCATTTAAAAAGTTCTTTTGTTTTCTTCCATGATATCTTTCTATTATACTGAAGGAGAAAATGCAATAGATAATCACAAATGCATGAGACCTGTGATTAAGTAGCAGCAACCTGTAATAGACATGCTCACATTTGCACATGCATTACCCTCCCTACACAGCCCTGCCCAAGCAAAAACACATGCAAGCAAACACTGTCTCAGCCACCTTCTTGCACACAATTCCCACAAGTAAAACAAAGCATAAAGCTTATGTAGATCAAATTTCAGCTTCAATCACTGAAACAGGACAAAGTTCACATGGATTTGCACACAGCAGTAAATGCAAACAAAACAAAATGGAACCAGACAGCATAACACTACCCAAAAATGGATTTTTGGTTTATCTCAATAAAAAGATCAATTTGAACTGATTATAATCGGAGAAAGAAAAGAATCAGGTAGTGTATAACATCATAAAGTTAAGCAAAATGCAATTAGAGTATACCTAGTCCCTGCAAAATGACGAGACCGTCTAGACACCAAAGCAATACTGAAATCACGTCCAAAAATTGACATCCTCATCTGCCAAGAAAGGTTCTTATAAAGATCAGGTGCATATAGCATGACGAGATATTATCTTGCGGGTAGGCAATAGAGATGATAAGTAAACTATCAAAAATCTAACAACCACTCAACTAAATTACTACATTCAACAAATGACTACTACAAATATAGTTCTGCAAGATAGAGCATATTCATAACAGCATTTACACTAAAGAGGGAGAAAAATAAAAGCAACCAATACCAATTTCCTTATTCAAATGAAAACCACTACTTAAAATACGCAATAGATCTTAAGCCTCTTTGTTAATAATAAGTAAAGTCTCTTTGTCAAAAATAAGTTGACATGAAACCAAACCTTGCATAAGAACAGAATATACCATAATTCCCTCACCGGTTATAATGTCATTTCCTAGACCACTGAATAACTAAGGGCACGTTTGGTATGACTGTATGAGCTTTTGAAGGGCGGTAAACGGATTCAATAAAAGCAATCCATATATTGTTTGGTTTGTGGGATGAAGTAACAGTTAACATTCCTTGGGGGTAGCCTTTTTTACAGTTGTACCCATACTAAACCCATTCCAACCCTGCTGCAAGTCATTAATACATTGTTACCCTCCTCCATTCCTTATTCCAGATATCATGGCTCTTCAATTGCAATCTCCCTCCTCCTTCCCCTTTCCTCTCCTCTTCAATCTCTCACTCAAATAAATCGATAAAGTCAATCAATTTGTTCTTTGATCTCAGATGTAGAAAACTCTTCAAACTAATGGAAAATTTCCGGGTCCAATTTTAACAAGCTACCATGAGAGATAATAAAAATGAAACAGTTCTATATAGAACACAACCTCAATTGTAAAAGACTAATTTGTATTAAAGATTTATTGTTCTTGAATTTGAAGTTTGACCCCAAAAAATGCAAGTACTAGAACAATATTTCCAATATGAAGGTTTGTTGATCCCACTGACCTTACATTCATATTTTTGGGATTAGACTTCGACTTTCTTCTCATTCAATAATTTTTTTTTTCTGGTTATACAGATGTTAGTTGTGCTCTCAAGATTGATGACATCTGGGTAAAATTTTGTATTGATAATAATTTTCAGTACATCTTACTGTTAATTTAGATAATCCATCAAATTTGGAAAAAAAATTTACAGTCACAGTAAATGATATATTTAATACAGATTTATGATAGTTTCCAGATCTTCCTATAATCACAACAATATGTGATTTCAATCCAAATATATTCGAAAAAATTGAGACAACAAATTTTGCATAATTATTATCTCAAAGTAGAAAGTGTTTATGGACAAGAAAACAATTAAAACCAAATATAAATATGTAACAGAGTAAATAAAATTAAAACAAGTATTCTGTACTCTATAAGTAATTCTACCCCATTAGCAGAACCAAACAGTCCATAGAAGCAATAGTTATTGACAGCTTTTCCCCTCTTATCTAATTCGATTTCATTCTATTTCAATATTATTGAACCAACACAGCCTAACTGCAAGTACTTGAGATATTCCAAGGTGTTTGCTACTATATCAGTCACACATCCTATAATACTGTAGTACATATGTATTATTTCCAAAAAGCCCTTATGAAAGAATTAACGGTCCAAGACCATTCCTAAAAGTATATTCCAGGCTAAAATCACAATTACTAATGTCAACAAGTCGTATATACCGAGAAGCAATTTCATCGAGGACACATTAAGAAGAGACCCTTCTCAAAAATATCTTAGCTTAAAGTCTAAATCACTACTCATCACTAGCCTTGGTGTATAATAAGATACCAACATCCCATGACACACAAATGACTTTTTTAAAAATAATGTAGAGACCCATAAGAAAGTAAGAGTTACATACTTGCTTAAAGTGCCCATGAACCAATGCAACAGTCCAAATATTATTTTTGCATCTTGTGCGAACAGCTTCAGTCAAGTATGAATTCCACACAAATCTGCTGTCATAATGAATTCCAACCGAATCCTTGAACTGCACATTTCTTTGCAAGCTTTGCATGATTGGGTATGTATAGCTGTAAAAGAAATCCTTTGTCAAGTCAACACTTGACAGAAGCTTCTTGTACCTGCAATCAAACAGTCACAGAATTGTAAACCCAACAAAGTTTCAAAGATGTAGGCATGAGAATTCAAACTCTCCAAGGCATTGAATTTACCTCAACTCTGTCTTAGAATATGCAACATCAGTCTGAACAGACGCATGAGGAATTGTAATCATCTGGCTTTCATCAATAGCATAAACAGCATGCCCACATATACACCCAATTTGCCGGCGCTTGGTGACCAAAATCAAATAATAAGACTCCATAAATTTTATACAACCAGCAACGCCATAGACCTTTGCAACAAAAGTCAAGCCTCCAGTAGCCCGATTACCCTCTGCAATCCTCTGCAACAAGTTCTTCACCTCCTGTGGTGAATACACCACTGGATCTTCACTGATGTTCAATTCTGATGGCTCGCATCGATCAATCTTCAATACTCGGAAGAATCTCTTGTTACGATCACTCCCGATAAGATAAAACCTCTGAACGAAACAAATTCAAAAACCTTAATTAACTAAAGATGAGGACTTAAGTGAATTAAAATAATCAGATGCGACAATTTCAGTACCGCTCGAGTTTCATAAAGTTTGAATTTCTCAAGCAAGTAAGAGTTTGGATCAACTTCAGAATCAACAGATGCATGAACTTGACCAGAAGATTGAGAGGAAAGTGTAGGATTGGGAATTGAATTGTTTTCCGGCTTAGTAGCCATTTGTGAACCCCTGAAATATAATCCAAAATCAGCCAAACAGAAAAAGAGAGCATAAAAGAAATGTTTGAAAACATCAAAAATAAGGGTTTGATCTTGATTTTATATTCTTACTATACATCAAAAATAACACTTAAGTAATAAATAAATTCTTCTATCTATACATGAAAATGTTTGTAAGAAAACAAATTCTCTAGATAACTAACAATTACAAAAATAAAGTGCAAGATAATCTCCCCCTCCCATCCAACTCTCATCACTAACATAGTGACATTAGGAGTGTAACCTCAAACCAGGCTCGATATCAAGCTCCGCTCCACCGATATCAAAATCTCAAAATATTGTGAAATCTCTGAGCTAAAGCTAGCCCCAATAGCCACCCCAAAAATTGACTTACGCATTGAGATAAAACAGAAACAATCCCCGAACCTAACAGAAAAAAAGGAAGTATGTGCATTAACATAACAAATCTCAGAATAACAACGATTATGTATGCTTTTCTTCAAATTGCTGACAATTCTACAGCAGAGAGCTGAATTTTAATTCCCCCAAATTGTATAATTGTCATATCGAGGAAACCCTAATTTTCGAATTACTCCATAAACAATGCAACATAAAACCCTAATCCTACAAAAGTCACTCATCTTAGCCCAAATTGACCAACAATTCTCACCAATTAACCCAATAATTTCCAGACATCAACAACAATTGAATCATAAAATTAAAGTAACAGGCAAATTACACATAATGATCAACAAATTAAAACATAAAATATAATAATTAAATCAACAAATTTTGAATTCAGAATTACAAAGAAACTGACCTTCTGAAATGACGGAGAGATCGTCTTGCGGAAGAGAAATTCGATGATCAAATCAAAATTAACAAATTGAAGCAAATGAGGATAGAGAAAATCAGCAATCAAACCAAAATGAAGAATGAATTAGTAGGAACTGGGTTCACTATTGTTGGTAGAATCATCAAGCTTGCCATTAATCAACCAGGATTTCATTTTTTTCTTCAAGTTTTATTTGTTTTTCAAAACGGTAATTTCTTTTTTTTTTTTTTTCCCCTATCTTTTTGTTTGTTTTATGGTAGGTTTTTTTAGTTGGGTGTTAAAGGGGTTGGAAACTTGGAATTTCGGGGGAAATAATATCTAACCCAATTACCATTCAAAATTTTAGTAAATCCATTAATCCAAACTTATGGATAGTCCAATTGATTGAATATGCACACAATATAATTAAATCTCTAGCACGTTTAAAAAATAAATGGATTAGTTTTATTGTATTACGTCGTTGAGTTATCCATCTTTACAGTATATAATCCTGACATATTTTGCATGTTAATTTCATACAGAGTAGACTAAATTACACATTTCTAGTAGAAATTGTGACTTTGCCATGTCTTTGAATGTGATAAAAAAAGGAAAAAATAAACTATGAGCAAGCAAATGAGTCATTGTTTCAAATTTTAATTACAATACAACAGATATCATACTTAATCCATATGTTTCATATTCTATTATGATATGCATAATTGACTAATAAATAAAACTAAGCTAATGTGGTTGATTGGTGATTTGAAATACAGTAGTTTGTAAGATCATACAGTCAATAATAGTCTTAATCACATTGACACGACAAATTAAATAGGTCTTTAAACTATTCTCCTAATTATATTTTAGAACATCATATCGAACATTAATAAGCTTAATTAATGGTATTATCGTTGTAATTATGTAGTTGTGGTTTAATCTTTTATTTTTTTGAGAAAATTGATATTACTACAAATACATTTCAAAATAATACACGTACGAGTTTTATGAGATCGAATGCTCTTAGCCACCAAGCCTACAAGATTACAACATAAATTGATCAAAGCTACAATCACCTTAAATATGCACGAGTAAAAACCAATTAATCAACAATTTTATAATTAATCTTATTTGATTAACAATTTTATATTTTTATTTACAAAAGTCTATCATCCATTTTTTTTTCTCTTAAATATTTGGGCTCCACGTGTACATACCAAGATTGGATATCCATTTAATAACATCATCAAACAAGTGGTGGTGGTGGTGCACAAGAAACATATGAGATGATGATGTTGTTGCCACACTTTTCTTGCTCTCTCACAAGCTTGCCTTCTCATCACCACCATCATAATAAACTATTCCACCATATCAAACCAGACTTCAAAGAATCATATGTAGTTGGTCCGATTATACAACCTAGCAGATTCACCCCTTCTGCTGCTAAATCCGGTGCTTTCTCTTCGGTAAGTATGTACATACTATACTACTTAACGTGTTAGCGACTGATATTATATGTTTATACTCACTCCGAGGAACAATATTTAGAGACAGAGGGAATATTATACGAATTTTATTATTATTAACCCAATCAATAAGATAAGGGATGATTATTGATCGATTAGCCATACGCAGATATTTAAGAAGTGTGAGGCATGTCGAGGCCAAGGTGCCATAGAGTGTCCTGGATGCAAGGTACTTATTTATTTGAATTTATTAGCTTAGGCACCTTAATTATACTTTATTAGTTGCATTTGTACAATTAATACCTTTATTTTGCTAGTGAGTAAGTCCTTAATAAGGTGAAATCGGTATGGTATTTCACCATATATTTATTGTGAGACATTATAAGTTAAATTCTCAATTTCAAAATACATTAACAAAGTCATTATGAAATGACTTTTGATATATGTTAAGCATATACAAGATTATATCCTATATATGCATGTTGTTCTAGAAATCAAAATTAAACTTTTAAATTAATACAATTACACTCCACGTATCACCTCCTAACTCCAAATAATCAATCATGATGGAGTGACTTTGAACGTATATACATTACTCCGTAATACATAAGGCAATTCAATTACATATAAAATACGGAGTATATTTATGTGACACTGTCAAAGTAGAAATTTAAGGAATACAATAATTAAACAAATTAAAGAATCAATTAATAATAGGCGGGGCATTAGAATCCCTTACACAACCTCTTCGTCTAAGGGCATTGGAAGCCTTCACACTTAAGCTATTATAATTTACAAGTGAGAACATGATAATTCAAAATAGTAGGAATTTGGAAGACATTAGTTTAATACGTAGTTATTTTATAATATAAAGATTCCTATTGTTATAATTAAATAGTTATAATTATTATATGTTGATCTTGTTTATTACTCAGGGGACCGGAAGGAACAAAAAGAACGGCAACATTTTTGAGCGATGGAAGTGAGTTACAATAATTAATTTCACTTTTAATGTCAGTGATTATATTAGTATTAGTCTTACTGTCGGCTGATTAGTCCCACTAATTACCATTAGCTGGAGCGTATTATTTAATTAGTGTTTCTTTTTGCATTTCGTAGGTGTTTTGAATGTCAAGGATTTGGATTAAAGAGCTGCCCTCAGTGTGGTAAAGGAGGTCTTACGCCAGAACAAAGAGGGGAGAGATAGCTTTATTCCACCTATATAACATTTATCCTGCTTCTAAGCATGTACATACGCTCGTGTGTTCATACACTCGAGGAGCGTTCTTGTACTACAATAAATACTCGTATGATCGTATATTCACATGTTATCTGATATGATTACTCGATCAATTAATATTATTTGTATTTATAATAGCAAGAGTGAGTATATATACAAATATTGATGTGTGCGATCTTTCTTATATCATCATTGACTTTCTTAAAAGCACTTATATTATCTTTTTTTTTTTTGACAATTGCAAATGAACAAAGAAAAACTACAATAAATAAGGAAAACCTATCCGACATTTCCTAGCAATGTCGTTGGCTCGTTGAACCTGATCTCTATCAACTTTTAAAATTGTGCATCTTTGAAACGCCGCTCCAACTATTCGTAGTTCCTTTAGCAGCCAATTAATGGAGATCTCCTTTCCTTGATTATCTTGTAAATTATTTAGAAGAGATATAGAGTCAGATAAGAGAAGAATTCCTTGCTTCCCTTTAGCCCGAGCCCACTTCAAAGCTTCAAAACAAGCCCAGGCCTCACACTGAATGACTGACGCTGTAGAACCATAAGTCTCCCCCCTCTTCCCGGACAACACCTTGTATATTATTCTTAACTGCCCAGCCTACCCCTGCTCTCATTGTTTTCTTATCCCATGATCCATCAGCCTCCACTATAAAATTGTCAAACCCAAGCTTTGCCTTTACTAGCTGCACATGGTTGAAACCCGGGGGAGCAAGAGGGTTACCCTTGCTGGCAACCTCCCTTTCATTTGGCGGACTTATTTGTTGTCTGAAGGTCTCATGATCCTCCATTGCAAGCTTTATGAACTCCAAAACCAGACTACATGTCCCTGTGGTTCCATTAAAGCATGTAGCATTTCTCATTTTCCATATACCCCATAGTGATGCTATGAACAAAGCACATCGGTTACTATTCTTTCCATCCTCGCTATTAAAGAGCAAGATATAGTGCTGAATCCATCCCCTCAAGGAATAAGAGGATTCAGGCCTATCAGGGCAAATAGGTACGGGGCTATTCTCCCATACTTCCTTTGCCAGAGAACAGAATCTAAACAGATGTTGGCTATCTTCCAGAGCCAACCCACAGTGATCACACTCAGTTTCAACTTGTACCCCTCTTCTAGCTAGATTACCTTTGACCGCAACTCCATCATGAAACAACTTCCACAGGAAAACTTTCCACTTCGGTTGGATGTCCATTCTCCAGACTAGCTTTACGAATTCTAGCTCCCTATTCAGTGATGCAGTGCTTTCCATTCCCCCATCCTTTGAGAGAAAGTAATACCCAGTTTTAACTGTGTATTTGCCGGAGGGGTGATAATTCTAATAGAGGAAATCCTCTTCAAGAGTGTGCGGAAGCTCCATTGCCATGATTGCTTTCGCACTATCCCAATCAAAACAATCCCTTATTTTTCCTGCCTTCTAAGTTAAAGTATCACTGTCAATGAAATCACTTACTCTCCAATTCAAAGCGTCCCTCAGAGTACAACCTTCCTTAACTAGAGGAGTTTCCCCTTTAACCCACGGCATGCTGATAGCCCTAATACTCTCTCTATTTCCCACTTTCCACACAAAGCCCTTCTTGAAGGATTGAGCAACTTTCTGAATGCTAGACCTCCCCATTGAAGGATTCCCTTGGCTTCTATAAGGCTTAGTGATATGGCATATACTGCATGGTTGAAAACCTTTATGAACTCTTGATAGCAGAAGTTGTGGGTTAAGGTGCATCCTTGTTGCTTGCTTGAAAAGAAGAGCGTCGTCATTAAGTGTCGACATTCCCCTAATTCCCAACCCTCCCATACTCTTCGGTAGTTGAATGATACTTCTACTCACCCAGTGCATGCCCTTATTCCCATTTCCTGCCCACCAGAACCGAGTGATAAGGGAGTCAATTTTGTTTGCTATGCTCTGGGGGAGTTTCAGACACTTCATAACATGCGCAGACATGCCTACTAACACCGTGTTAATGAGAATCAACTTCGTCGCTTGTGACAGATGTAAAGGGGCCCACGAGATGATTTTTTCCGATACTTTGTCAATCAGAAACTGGAACGAGGAACTTTTCTTCCCCTTAATATCAATAGGGGCACCCGGGTGAATCCCCATATTCCCAGTCTCAGGCATAGAGAGAAGTTGTTTGATAGCCAGTTTATCCTCAGGGGGAACTCCCGGTGAGAAATTTATGACAGACTTCTGGAGATTTAACTGTTGACCTGAAGCTTTCTCAAACCTAGAAAGGATGTCTGTAATGCACAAACACGATTCATTGTTTGCCTTGAAGAAAAGCATGGCATCATCTGCGAAGAAAAGGTGAGATATCGAGGGAGATCTTCGTGAGACTTTCAGACCCTTAATCAAATTGATATCTTCTGCCAAAGATAACATTCTCGACAAAATATCCATGCAGAAAATAAATAGGTACGGAGAGAGAGGGTTTCCTTGTCTCAGACCACACTTTGGAACAAAATGATTAGAAGCTTGCCTTTTAATGATGGGTTTGAAACTCACCGTTGAAACACACTGTGATATCATCCGTATCCAGTGTCTAGAGAAATCAAATGCTTGCAGGACTTTCAAGAGAAAAGACCAATCCACTCTATCATATGCTTTTGACATATCAATCTTGATGGCCGTGAAGTTGGAACTCTTCCTCGAGTTAATAAGATGCATAAGTTCATGACTCAACAAAATATTGTCTTCCATATACCTTCCTGGAATAAAAGCATGCTGATTTTCTGAGATGAGGCTTGGGAGAACCGACTTGAGCCTATTAACCAAGCATTTGGATATGCACTTGTAGATCGTGTCGCATAAACTAATTGGTCTAAATTGGTTTGCCAGCTTTCGGAATTAAAACCAGTAAAGATTGGTTCCATTCTTTGAGCATGTTTCCTGTTCTCAAGAACTGTTTTACACTCTTAATCACCAGTTGCCCTACTTCATGCCAGTAGGTCTTAAAGAAATCCACGGTAAACCCATCGGGGCCAGGAGATTTGGAACAGTGCATCTTGAACATTGCCTGTTTGATTTCCCCTTCAGTGAACTCCCTATCGAGCCAGTTTTTATCCTCTTCCTTTAGCACTGGAATATCAAGTTGCCTAAGCAACAGATCGATATCTTCTTCATGAGTATCGGTAATGACTGGGTTGTAGACATCCTTTATTGAAGTTAAAATCATCTCTTCCACACCCTTAGGCCCCTCTACCCACGCGCCATTTCCATCTTTTAAAGTCAAAACCTCATTGTGTAACTGTCTTTGCTTTACCTTCCTATACATTGTTGGCGTTGGGCAGTCCCCTAGCTTCACCCAATTTGCCTTCATCCTTTGCTTCCAAAAACTAAAGCACAATTGGCTTTCTGGCAAAAGCATATTGATACGCTTGGCATATCCCTCCCCTTCCTTAGAGGTGATCAAAGTTGGCCCGGCCCATCGGCCCGGCCTGATTTTGGGCGGGTTTTGGGCAAATTTTTCCGGCCCAAAATCGGGTTGGGCTCGGCCCGGCCCGAAAAATTATTTTTTTGGGCGGGTTTGGGAATGCGTTTTTATGCAATTTTAGTTGATTTTTTTTGCCCGGCCCAAAAATGGCCCGAAAAGCCCGTCCGGCCCGAAAACTTTGGGCGGGTTTGGGCACAAAATTTTCGGCCCGAAGTTTGGCCCGACCCGGCCCGGCTCGAAAAATGGGCAAAATTTTTTAGCCTTGGCCCGGCCCGGCCCGCCCAATGATCATCTCTACCCTTCCTTAATCGATGTGATGTTCATCCCTGTGCTTTGAAGATCCTTAGTTATCTTTTTCCAGTTGATCCCCCAAACCTTCATATTTCCTAGACACCAGTGTTGCATGGAGGATCTCAGAAAACTTAGTTTCCTAGAAAGCTGGAACATGTGAGAGCCTTTAAACTCCTTCTTCCATACAGATTCCACTATGTCTTTGATTTCCGGAAAATTGAGACACCAATTTTCAATTTGATAAGGTCGATTAGAGGTAGTTGACCTAGGTTGCTCTTGATAAGTAATGGCCGCATGATCGGAGCAAACTATTAGCTCATGAAAGATTCTCCCATCCGGGGAATGAGCAAACTATTCCTCTGTAATGTAGGCACGATCCAGCCGTTCTAGAATAAGATCTTCTCCCTCCCTTTTGTTACTCCATGTGAATCTTGGTCCTGAAAAAGGAACTTCTGTCACATTACTACAAAACCTCCAATCCAGGAAGGCCTCTATTCCTCTTATTCGGGCTGACTCCCCTAGTTTATCATTCCCACTTTCGATTTGATTAAAATCTCCTATGACTAGAACATTTTTGTATTCTTCTAAAAACCATTAAAGTTGCTCCCAAATAATTTTCCTATTTTCTACAAGAGGCTCACCATAAAAGAAAAGGACATATTTCATACTTCCATTCATAGAGATAATTATAACAAAGATAAAATTTTTTGAAGAGTACAAGCATTCAACTACATCATTACACCACCCTAAGACTAAGAGACCCCCGCTACTTCCATCCGAATCCCAACCAAAAGCGGAAGTAAGGTTAATAGCACTTAACTTAGTTGCCGCACTAGCAACTTTCATTTTAGTTTCTGAAAGAAATAAAAACATAGGTAACTTCATTTGATAGATCCATACTAGGTAGAGAATCGTAGGAGAGTATGGATCATTAAGACCCCTACAATTCCACGCCACTATCTTCATTTATCAGTTGGGGGCTGACTTGGAGCAGCCTCCTCACCCCCAAATGACAACATCATCAAGTCCAGAGCAGGAAGTTGAGGATCAACTTCCATGTCGTCTCTAGTTTCCCTCAAAACCGAAGTTACCTCCTCACTCCTTTGTCGTTTGAAGGATTCAGTCGAAGAAGAAGAGTTTTTTTGGGGTCTTATGTTCTTGCCCCTCTTACAAAGATCCCCATCAACCTCAACTCCAAGCTCACGTGCCATATCAAGATCTGAAATAGCCTTCGAAGCAAACTTACGATCCCCACCTTTATCCTTAAGCCAAATCGAAAACCCCCTTTCTCAAACCACCTGTACAGCCTCTTGGTTCTCTTCCTCTAAACCCATTCGTAATCTGATTCACTGTACCTCAATGAGTCCCCATCACATGAATGTGGCATATGACCTACTGCCTCCCTTACTCTTTTCTGGTTACATTTCTCCTCATCATAGTTGAACAGCTCCGTAAAGTTAAAAGAACTAATGTGAGTTACTGGGCTATTTGGAGGGTCGAATTCCGTAAGTGGAAGATTCGGGAGTCCTCCTATATCAGCAGGTGAGAGACGAAGAAAAGGAGAAGTAGTAGCCCGAGCAACCCTGTTGATTTCTTGAATTTCTGTCCTTCTTGCCTGTCGAATTCCCAAAGATAGAATCGTACTTGCTTCCATAATACACGCATACTCATTCGCTTCATGATTCACTTCATCCTCTAACCTTCTCGAAGCCATTATAGGTGAGCTTTCCCAGCCTTGAGTTTGATAGTCAACAAACGGTGAAATGAGACTCCTTTCCTGCTCCACCCTATTGTCTTGCGCAAAGCCATTAGCCCTAACCAGGCCAATATGATTTGTGGAGGCCCATTCAGAAATACCCAAGGTATGGAACATAGTGCCCGGCCCTCCTCCTTGCCTTTTCTTTTGTTGAGCTTGCGAGGACTCTCCCACCTCATAGGTCGAGCCTTTAAAGAAAGTTTGCGATTGAGGGGGGAGAGAACACAAAGTATAGGCTGCTTCTCCTCTTGTAGCCAGATGTCGTATTGGGATCACACCCCCTAAGCCTCCCTGGATTCCCCTTTGCTCCCCTCCTCGTTGCTGATCCTCCCTCGTGAGAGGGGGATCCCCGCCATTGAGGTTACCCAGATTAGGGTTTAAGAACCTCTCCTGTGTGAACTCAGCATATGGATCACTGCCTAAGCCTAAACGCCTTCCTGGAGACAACCCCAAATCAAGCCTATTCGGCTCCTCTTCCACCTCACCCAGATCAGGATCATCTTCTTGAGAACTCTTCTTCACCAGTGTGGAATCCTTCACTATCCTCACTATCATGAGAAGACAAAGACTCAACATATGGGTGGTACTCATCGAAACCCATATTTTCACCTTGGACTCTTCTATAAATTGAAGGTTCTTCCTGGATTTCTTGAGGGCGCAGGTCGAGTTCAGAGTTGCGAAACCTATAAGAATCTAGAAGGCCACGAATATAATTTGAATAAAACGGATACTCAGCGGGACCATAAAGAACCTTTATGCCATCAGCTTCCACTTCATTGAGCCTCCTTCTTACCCTCCTCCTAGCAACAACAGCATGGAGAGGGCAACGTGAGGTTGCATGTCCTGCACAACCGTATGACTTACAGAACCTATAAATACCTTCATAACGTAAATGCACCCAAACAACTCTATTTCCTTCCAAAGGAATAAAGCATCCCGGAACAGAGGGATAGAAAGATCGATTAACAAACGAGCCCGAAGCTCAGCATGGGCTGGGAGTTCCTCCCCTTCTTGATCTATTTCCTCAATATAGCCCACATGCTTGAGGATTTGTCTCGCCCAGCTTGTAGTAAGGTAGGCTAGGGGGAGCCCATGAACCCTCACCCAAATACTGGCCAAAGTAAAGCTCATTTGGCTAGGGACCAAGTCAAACTGATACCTTCTTAGGTTGATCACCCTCCCATCTATGATTGTTGTGCTCGCCCTAATGATTCCTTCCAGATCATAACTACTATTACATTCAAACAGAAAATAAGGCCCTGATCTGTGGACCCTAATTTCACCCCTTCTAATCCACCTTGAATTAACTATATGTTGAACGAAGTGTACTGAAGGAGGGTGAGGACCTGTGAATAAGCCAATGGCACTTGAGTTATAATTAATTGGGGCATTTTCAATATTAAAATCTGATGGGGAAAGGATAAGGGGTCCCCCCTCATATTTCGTATATTATGATTATACTGAGCATTAGGGTTTTCCCTATTATTGCTCATGATTTAAAATCAGAAAGACATGGAGTGAGAAAGAGATTAAATGAAGAAAGAAGGAAGGGATTGGCAGACGAAGAGAAGAAGAAGAAGAAAAGACAAGGCTTATCAGAAGAGAATGATAGAAAAACAGAATATGAAAGCAGAATAAATTCAGCCAACTATTCGTGTCATTTATAGCCAAGTTCCAGTTCTTGGAAGAGGAAACAATTTCCGCATGGGAAGCAGAAAACTGAAAGGCCTGTAATCCTAGGAGAATAGCCACCTCTGACTATAATGCTCAACCAATAAGGCAGAGAGCAATTACTACCCAGCAATAGGGTTTTTGAGTAAACCAAAGGTTGCGTCCTGCAGATTTTGAAAGGAGTGAAGACTGTTGAAAAAGGTTAAGGCCTTTTATGATAAACGAGGAAAATTAAAACAAACGTGTATCTGAGATTCTTGGAGGACTAAAAGAGAATAAAACCTACAGATACTAAACGGATGAACTTCCTCCCTTTTGGAAATCCTACAAGATCTTCCTATAACTAAACAGAACACGCAAGAAAAACCAAGACTAGAAGCAAACCCTAGCAAAACTAGTGATACTCACTTTTTAGTGAGAGATGCTCTTGATTTCTAGAGAGAGAAATTGGTTTATCATCTATTGTGGATAAAAAAAACCCTAAAAACTTATCACTTATATTATCATTGACCGAATCAATGTATTTAATTTATTTATTAGGTTTGAATGCCATGTCAATACAACAATTAACAACTCATTATCAAGCTCTTATATTGGTTGCAAATTTCAAGAAACAAAAGAATAAAAGAGAGTAAAAAAGAAAATAATTGAAGATCAAGGTGAACAAATGTATGTTTATGTAGGGCCCAACAGTGATATTACACAAATTCCTTATCCATAAATCAGTGCAAATAATACTACGTATATTGTTAAGCATGATTCAAGACCCTTAATAAACTCAGATAATTGAAGGTTAGTAGTTTGCAAGGCAATCCACCTAAACATAATAATTTAGATTTATTAAGTCAATTTTCTAATATTAGATTCCTTAAAGTCTTGTATTTGATTAGTTATAATGTCTCTTTCACATTGTCTCTCCTTCTTGACCTTAAACCAAATGGCCTATTCAAAGAACCTAACCTCTCCCCCCCCCCCCCACCAACTAGCACCTTATAAGCACATAAAAATATCCATTTTTTAATATCCTATTCACATTAACTATAATAGCATTCATTATCTTTCAAACAATGTTTTGGTTTAAAAAAGCCTCAAACAAATAATATAGATGAGATTCAATATATAACCGCCGCATTGATAAAATCGTACATAAAATATCCAAATGAGTACACCTTATGTATATCTCTCATTGATTATTGATGGCAAAGGTTTTGTAGTTTGTATAAAAGGATTCTTTTTCTTTTGTCAAATTCTAAAAGAAGGGATATTAATCATTCTTTTTGGGCATCATATTTCTGCCCTTTTTGAATGCAAAAATAAAAACAAGAGGTCATTCTTTTGCCAAAAAGAAGCGGCCCACTTTGAAATTCTTATCCTCTACCCACTATATTACAATAAGATAGCCCATTCTATTTATCCAATTCACCCGTTTTCGGAAAGCATATGTTATAAATAATCTACACTTTCCAAATCATAACCAAGACATAACACACACAAAAAAAAAAAATACAACACCAAGAAAAAAAAAATACTTTCCTAGACCTTAAGGATGATGAGACATGGTAATGGAGGATTGAAGGGAATACAAAGAGTTGGCTTCTTATCATCGTCGTCGCCGCCTTCTTCTCGTCGTATGATTAATTTTCCGGTGAATTGTTTATCGGACTTCAATGATTATGCAGTTTTGGGTTTATCTCCTTTTGCTTCCAAGACTGATGTTAAGTTTGCTTACAAAAGATTGGCTTTAAAGGTTAGATTTTTAAGAATCCCTGTTTTTCCTCTGTTATTTTTTTCATTCCTCTGTTTCTTAATCTTTCATTTTCTTGCTTCTTTCTTTGAAAATGGTGGTGATTATCGTTGATGTTTTTGCAGTATCATCCAGATGTAATCAAAGGAGATCATATTGCTGAAAAGAAAAAAATGTTTCGAGACATCAAATCTGCATATGAGGTATTATTATTAATATTATTAAATTTATACATCTTTTTTTTTTTCCTCAATTTTTTCTTAGTTGATTGGTGATATTTATGATTATTCATTTGAGTAAAGATGAATAAATATGATTGTGGATAATAAGATTGTGTTTGCTAAAAAATAAAAATAAAAAAATAATAATAATAAAACTAAAAAAAAAAAATGATCAGGTGAATGGTGTTGTTTTTGCATATCATTTAATTTGTTTTTGGTACAAATTTATGATAGCCATTAATTAAAAATAAATGAAATAAAAAAGCAAAGGTTTCCATTGCTTTTGATGGAAAAAGGTCACCATTATAATTTATTACAAGAAGGTCACCTTTAATTTCAGAATGGGCAATCATTGTTTAGTACACGGTAACGTATTAGTGGACATTTTTTTTTTTTTTTGAGTGTAGGGTACAAATTTAGTTTGTTTGCACATTTGACTATGAGATTTGTTAAACATCGCCCACAAATTTCTACATAAAACCCACAAAATTAATATGATTTGACAGTTTTGCCCCTTTGTCAATTTTTTCTGAAAACGAAAATTTCACTCATCGAAAAATGTGGAGTCGTACGGGGACGCCGGGGGAGGCCGAAGAACCGGGGGACGACGAATGTCATCGGAAAAGACGGCTGGCGTCCGGAGGAGCCGCCACCACCGTGGCACCGGCGCCTGGTCGGGATGCCGCCACCATGGCGGTGGCGCCTAGCCAGGACGCCTGTACCATGGTTGAGGCTTTCAGGCGCCATGACCATGGTACTGGTGTCCCGGCTAGGCGCCACCACCATGGTGGCGGCGTCCCAGCCAGGCGCCGGTTCCAAGGTGGTGGTCCGGCCAGTTTTGAATTTTTTTTTTGGTTTTTTTTTTTTTTTTTTTTTTTTACATTTGACTTGCTTAAAATTCAAAATCAAAAAATTTTCTCAATTACCAACAAAAAAAAAACAAAATATTAAAAGAAAAAAAGAAAAAAAAATTTCTCAATTTTCAACAAAAAAAAAACACAATATTACACAAAAAAAGAAAACAAAAAATTATCAATTTCCAACAAAAAATAAACATGATATTACACAAAAATAGAAAAATAAAATTCTCAATTTCCAACAAAAAAAAAATATTATACAAATTTTTTTTTTTTAAAAAATAACAAAACAACCACGGCTGGAGGTGGGGCGGCTGGTGGTGGCGCCAGATCCGGCAGCCACCTCCACCGGCCTGGCGTCCGGGCAGGACGCCTAACCACGGTGACTAGCGCCTGTCCCAAACGCCACTTACCGTGGCTGGGCGTCCTGCCCGGACGCCAGGCCGGTGGACGTGGCTGCCGGATCTGGCGCCACCACCAGCCGCGGTTGTTTTGTTATTATTTTTTTTTTTAAAAAAAAAAATTTACCTTGCCGCCACGAGCCAATCCTCCCTCCTCCGCAGCCGCCGCCAACTCTTTGCCTTGCCGCCTCGACATCCCCATACTTTGATTTTTTTTTGAGGTTGTGTTGTTTTTTTTTTAGGTCAAGGGCAATATTGTAACTTCAATATAAGTTTGCGGGCTTTATGTGGAGATTTGCGGGCGATGTTTAGCAATCCACTTGACTATTTGTGATTTTTGGATGGGTATTAACTAAGCAAAGTGAATTAATATGTTAAATGTACACATGGTGCACCGTTACATTGAACACCACGAGGTCCACGATGCATAGAAGATTAGAAGTACATGATAAATTTTTTAATTATTTTATATGTTATATTTTGATGGAGATTGAATAGAAAATATTAGGTAGTAAATTGAAATGAAACAAAAATTTCAAAATAGTAATACATGAAATATGTTGATGAGATGTTTATTACATCATCTTGCTAATGAACGCTCTAGGGCGTTAGATAAACATTTAAACTATTACCTAAAGTGGTATTAATTTAGGAATTCAGGTTAAAATTACGCGTCGATCGGTGAAATTAATATCATTGAAATTTAATATTACTACTTTTAGTTATCTTATACAACGCCCCTGGGACGTTCGTTAGATTTTGCCTTATTAAATTGAGAGTAGGTTGATATTGAAGTACACCTAACACCGTTTCACTTTAATCAATTACTTCATTTTTGATGTGGTTAATAATCAATGAAATCAATGAAGCTAATTTATCACTAAATTTAGTAAATTTATAGAATGTTCAAAGCATATTCTATATCATAGCATTCATAAGATGGGTGATAATATTTCTAAGGAAAAAAAAACACTTGTATTGGGGAAGAAAGGGGCTAGATGTGGGGGTCAAATGTGTGGTTTTAACATTGATTGATGTGTATTTATAGATACCTAAAAGGCTAAAAGTATAATTAAGTGTCCCACTTCTTTCTATTTAAGTAATTGATGCTTATTAGTTATCACATATTTGTGGATGCCATTATCGAATATAACAGTGACTTTCCTATACTTATTTTTCTTCCATTTATATTAGAAAACGCAACAATAACGTCGTACTCCCATTAATTTTTATGCTCCCTCCAGAAATCAAAATAAAATAAAACTATTTTGACAAGTATTGTTTCATTGTTTGCATTCTAAACTGTATTAATTAGTGAGATGTCTAAACAAAATTAAATAACTAGTAGCTTACTAAGTGAAATAACTCAATAAGTCAATTTGTCCAGCAAAACATTGATGCATTTCATGAAGATACGGAATAGAATTTAATTATACTCATGTCATCCATAATCACTTATCACATTGAATTATCTGGCAATAATTTAAACTACGTTAATTTGTATACACTATTTTAATGTGTATAATAACATAATCATTCTATTATATCTCCATTACTTCATTGTTAAAAGTATAAAACACAAATAAAAAAAAAATACTTTTTTTTTAATTTGAATAGTGACATATTGAATAATCTAATTTGTAGTTCATAATTTATGAAATTGACGAATTAATGAAAATTATACATGACTTGTATAAACATAAACATAACAAATTTTGCAAAAAATTGTGCTCGTATACGAAAAGTGACATCTAAAACTATCACATAAAAAAGTGGTATGACCTTATCTTATGAGATTTTGATAACGCAACTTGAATAACTATACCTTCTACATCTCTATCAACTTAAATGGGCCCCATAATTGGCCCCATTCATCTTCTAATTAAGCTTTTATTGGTCCAAACCCGAATTGTATTGTGATTTCTTCTTTTGTTTTACTTTTTGGATGTTTTTTTTTTGACGGGTACTTTTTGGATGTTTTTCTTCTTTTGTTGCTTTGTATTTTTGGGCTGTCTATTTATAGACCTTATCTCTTGATTTTATATGTTTTCTCCATATTATTTTTATTATGGTCATTCTAACGAGTATCTAGAAGCACTTATATGTTAACCTTCGAACTCAATCTATTTGAATGTAGCGCTAACTGTGTTAATTAGTTAGCTAGTTTAATTACACTAGATATAATTGTCGTATGAGATGAGCATTTAATTTAAACCATTTTCGCTTATAAATTCGTCCTACATGATACAGACTTTGATGAGAAAGTTTGAAGAGGAAGAACAAATGCAGACAATGCAAGACTGTGGTGATTATGATGAATGGGATGAGTGGATGGGATTTGAAGGAGGGATGCCTGCTACTTATCATTCTTGCTAATAAAATATCTTGCATCATTTGTGTAAAGCTAAATATTTCTCTTTATTTCAATTGCTACTACTAATTAATTACTGTATCAATGTATATAATTGTACATTACTTTCATTTCTTAATCAATAACAGACAATTAAGCTCAAAACAAGAGAAGAAAAATACTTGTTGTTTCGGTTAGAAAACAATGGACCTTCGGCAGGTCCTTCGGATGAGTGGAGATGAAGCCCAATTCGAGTGATGGCCGAATTGAGGATTTCCTACACAGCTGAACAAACGTAAACTGGCCTCGGGGGTTGTGCCGAGGAAGGCCCCTCCGATACCGAAGTCAGTACGAGTGTAAGGTAATGAGAGAAAAGCTATGCAAGAGAGTTTGTTGCTTGAGGCAATTTGTGTGTATGAATGTAATGGTACAAAAATATGAGCTTTTATACCTTGCTCCAATTGAGTGGATTGGGCTTGAGGAGTTAAATGGGCTGCCATTCAACTAGGCCTTGCTTTACCTGACTTGGCTTGTTGGATGGAGGGTTGAACCTTGCCTTGTGGGCTTGTATTTATTTTCATTTGTGGAATGGGCCCAAATATAAGTTATTTGGACCCCAAACAACTTGCCCCCCAGACCTAATTCGTGAGGATAACGGGTCTGGTTTCAGCTGCTGAGGGATTTGGAGGGAAGTAAATGAAAATAATTTTTAAATTTTTGGAGAATTTGTACTGTTTTAATAACCGTTAATGATAATTAATTAACCTTAATGACGGTTAACTAATGATTGTGGGGAAGTGGAGAGAATTTAGTGGATAATTAATTTTGGCGGTTTGCAATTGGCTTGGGAAGAATATGAAGAGTTTGCTAATTGAAATTGAGTGAGTGGGGTTTTTTGCCGGATATTTAACTAGCTTTTGCATAATTGTTTCCAGCATTATCAAATCAAACCACACTCGCAATTTTGCTCTCACTTCCCAGCGAACTCGCGCAAACTCCATTTCTCCTTTTCACTAATTTCTTCATTTTCCGAAGCTTTTCAGCACAATTCGTTGCTCCGAACTACTAGATCGGCGGATTCCGAGTCTGACAGAGGTAATTTTCTCCGAATTCCACTCGGATTTCCCCCTTTTTCTCGTCTTTTTCGCGTCGCCGCCGATTTTGAAATGGCCGGCAACCCCGGAAAGAGACCAATGGAATCTGAGGCTAGTGCTTCAGAAGAAGAAGCACCGCAATTAATTTTGAGGCGTAATCGTCCTCTGGCAATGATGTCGTTTCTGAGCGGCCGTAATCCCAATGCCCGAATTGAGGTTGGCTCCTCCTCGAGTGGCGAGGGAATGAGGGCCATCCTTTTAAACAGTGCCCCTCCAAATGAACCAGCCGAAGCCAGTACTTCTGGCCGAAGGGCTATCTCAAGACCTCGGCCTTTGACTCCTGAAGAGCAGGAGTGGACTGATGAGTCTGAGAACTCAGGCCTGTTGATGACCGATCCATCCTCTTGGTGGCTAGAAAATAATGCTCGGTACCGCTTTGCCGAGCAACTGGAAGTCTACTACAGTATTATGGAAGCCGATGGCTATTGGTGCCGAATGCCTACGGCGCTAGAGAGAATCTACCGGGCCCCTCCTGAATACATTGGGGTTTATGTTCGGCAGCTGCAGAATGGGCTTCGATTTCCTGTTCACCCGTTCGTTATCAAAGTTTTGAACGGGTACAACATCTCTCTGGCCCAGCTGACCCCAGTTAGCATCAAGAGGGTCATGACATATCTGTGGGTGTGCCTCTTCTATGGGCTGGAGCCGAGTGTCCATTGCTTTCGGTGCACACATAGGTTGGCGCCGAACACCCAATCTAGCAAATGGCATGGTCTCGGTTGGTGGCAAATAGAAGATGAAAAGGGCTATCTGACCACCTATCCGAATGACTCTTCGGACAAATTTAAGCAGGGCCAATGGATCTGGGTGCGAGCCCCTTCGGACGAGAGTCACCCTAATTATTTCGGGGGACCCCGCTATACAAGGAAACCTGATCCTTCGATGTCTAGCATCGGCCTTGACGATTTTACCGAAGCGGATCGTCAGCAGATGAAGCTCTTCGACCGATCTTCAAATCCTGGCGCTACTGGCCGAATGACCACTGTGCCCACTGTATGGCTACCGTATTGTCATTACATCTTCCAAGAGAAGATGTTAGCAGTTGTCGGCCTCAGCCGAAGATACCAAGGTGGTAAGTGATTCGGCTGGGGCCGAAGCTTTTACTTTCTGTTTTTCAATTTCTGCAGTCTGAAGTTTTTCGTCTGAACTAATGTTTTGCTCTGATGATTTTTCAGAGGTCTGCGAAGAGAAATCCGGCATTAACTACGGAGTGCTGGGAATCAGCCAAAAAAGGGAGCCGATCACCAACACTCCCGTTATCACCGCTGTGAAGGATCGACCACTCACGCTGCAGCCGAGAAAGCTAGAAGTGGTCAGCGCCTTCGAATACCTGGCGCAGAAGCCTTGGTACAAGAAGCTTGATCCCTTTTTCCTTCACTCAGCCGAAGAGGAGGCTGCTGCTCCTGTCGCCGCTGCTGCTCCGAGAGGTGATATCGCACATCCACCACCCCTTCCATCCGAACCACAGAGAGAGGAGGGTTCAGACGAGGAAAATACCGAAGAACTATTCGGGCCTTGAGTAAGTCCAAGATCTTTCTGCACTTTTTCCATACTTGAGTTTGCATGATATTTCTCTAAGTATAGAACTTCAGCATTTTGATCTTTCGTCTTGTGAAGAATTTTTCTGAGTATGTAGCTTCAGCTCTTAAGTATGCATGTTACACGTAGCTTTTCTTAACTTGTAATAATGTTTTGCTAAGTGTAGATCTTCGGATGCATATTCTTCTGATGTAGCTTGTATGATTTGCAAAAACTGTTAAGCTGTTAAGTGTAATGCTTCGGCTGAAAGATCTACGTGCCTTTACTTTGAGCTTTGCTTGTTTTTTTTTTTTTTTTTTTTTTTTTTTTTTTTTTGTTGTTGTTGTTTTTCTTACACGCCCTCCTGCCCCCTCTTCCCTCTCTTTTGCAGTATGAAGGGGAAGAAGTAAAGAAAGAAGAAACTGTCCCCTCCCCTGAAATCGCTGCCGAAGACATGGCTGGTGGGAGAAGAAGGCCCTTAGTCCGCCCTGGTCAGTTGACAGGCTTAAGTCGTATCACCTAATCAAAAGTAATTCCTAAGTCCTCTAACTAAAGTAGATAGGGAAGTAGGGTCGAATCCACAGGGAAACAATGTTCTTTTACTCCTAATTAATAATTATAATCTAAATTATCACGTAACCAATTTATAATTGTATGAATCAAACTAAAAGTAAAACTAAGCAAATTAAACAAAGGGAAAAATCAATAATAAAAGGCTCTAGGGTATAGGTTCACCAATAAATAATACTCCAGGGTAAAACATACGATCAATTATCAATGCATAAATTAACTAGATTATAAAGGGTTGTCGCTACGTATTATAATCACATAATTAATCTACTGGTATTAAATCTCATCTCTCGAATCTCGACCTAACCATTAATAGATTAACATGCCTATTGAAACTAAGCCTAAATATCAATTCTCATCTCGCGAATCTCGAATTAATATTGCAAAACTCATACAATTAAATCTGCGCAAATCTAATTGCATAGCATTAAATCAATCAATAGGAAATTAATCAATCATTAACCATTAACAATAAACAATTACCCCTTCATACTATTCATGGATCCCCACAACCCTAGAATTAAACTACTCACACATATTTAATATTAAACTAAGCAAAGCAATTAAAGAAAGCATAATTAAATCAAAGCAATTAAATTATTGAAAGTAAAGAGGGAAGAAATCGTTACGAAAATTAAAGGAAATAATGAATTGTATAAATCAAGAGTGTGTAGAGAGATAAAGTGTAGAGAGAGAAAGTAAGAGGGAGAGAGAAAAGAGAGAGAGAAAGAAAAGTCGTCCGTGTCAAAGACGCCCCTAAACTTACTTAACAAAAGCGTATTTATACTAAACTAAAATCCTCAATAAAGAAAAAGAGAAACGAAAATAAAAATCCTAAATAGAACACGCGCCCGGTCGGGCGAGGCATCGCCCGGCCGGGCGCGCCTTTTTCATACTTAAAGCCTTGCTCGCGCCCGGTCGGGCGCGCATCCGGGCAAACCTTCGCCCTATGGTCTTCTCCTCTCGCCCGGCCGGGCGAGCCTCAGGGCGAGGGCACTGCCCGGTCGGGCGGATGCTTGGGCTTACTCTTCTTCATTCTTTGGGCCTTGTTACCTTAGCCTAATTCGTCATCCTTCTTGGATCGAATTGCCCAAGCTCCAAATCTCCTCATTGAGCCCTTAATCACCGGATTGAATCATCAATTACGGTCCTGGGCTTCGGAATACGATCATAGAAATGCGTCTCGTCTCCAATGCTCGCGGTGGCTCCACTAAATGCCGGGAAATGTTCCAAATCTGCAGTTTCCTGTAGAATAATACCACAACTACGAAAACACTAGAAAACACATATTAGTAATAAAATTGGCTCTAAAGAGCCAAAAATACTCCTAACTATGATCACGGGACGGGGATAAAATACTATGTAAAATGAATACATCATCAGCTTAAGGCGCCAGAATTCCCTGTCAAAAGGCCTTGGCTGGAAGAGGTCCAGGAAGAGGCAGCTGAAGTCACTTCCCCATCTCGGGAAGTTCTTATTGAGGTAGTCGAGCTACAGACTAACCCTTCACCTCCTCGACATGTAGCCGAGCCATTTTTCGAGGAGGTTCGGCACGAGGCGGATGTGCTGGGCGTCCAGGCCGAGGATCCCGGCCTCGCTGTAAAAGAGAACGAGCCTCAGCTGGCCGAAGCTGAAGTGTTCACACACAATATCCCTTCCAGTTTAGCTGCGAACTCCTTTAAGACTTTTCAGTCAGCTGAGATGGGATTCGGCATAGTGCCCTTGGTTCCTGTCCCGGCTCACGCCCGAGCGGTTTTCGAGGATAGGCGTGACTCGGCCCTATCCTTCTTCGGCAAACTGGGCAACCTTTTGGCTGTTGAAAGAGCCAGGGCCTGGATGTTGGGCGCCGCTGCTGGGGCCGCTGAGTCCTTAGAAAGTGTGCCAAACCCTCTTCTGGAGAACCAAAGGGTTCTGATGCAGGTAACCTCTCTACACTTACTTCTTCTTCTTCTTCATTTTTTTTTTGCGAAGAATTCTTATAAGTGTTGGACTTCGGCTAGCTGCTAAGCTGCGATTACTGTCTTTTGCAGGCTGTGCATAACCATTTCCTTACTGTGGAAATGTATGAAGAGCTTCAGAGTCAGTCAGGCAGGCAAGGTTGAGGAAGCTGAAAGCCTGGCTTGGCTAGCTGAGTTGAAACAGCAAAAGGCTGAAGAGGAGACCTCAACTACTAAGCTGGAGATGCAGAGGATGGACGAGAATTTTCGCTTCTTTTGCCGAGGCCTGGAACAGACTGTCTTCCCCTGGATCGCAGAGGGTCAGTCTCTGATGAAAGAATACGGAGCCGATACCATTGCTGAGTTCAAGGCTCGCGTCGAGAATAAGATGAAGGAAGATGCCGAGTCTCGGCAGTTCCTTATCTCTACGCACGAGAGTCAGCTGGCCCAGGTTCGGGAAGAAGCTGAAAAGAAACAGAATGACCTGCTCGCCGCCAACCGGAAGCTGAAGGATGACCTGGTGGCCCAAAATACTGAGATGGAGGCTCAAAAGACTGAGTTACGGAACGCCCAGGAGCTGCTCAAAACCCGCATCTACACAGAGGCAGAATATGCTTAAGGGTTCGAGAATGGTTGGAAGTCGGCTCGGCGTTTGGCCCTACATGTTGCCCCTGATCTCAACTGGGATCAAGTCGAGGCTTGGTCAATGGATCCTGACAACCCTCGAATCAACGAGGCTAGTCAGGCTGAGATTGACTTCTTAGTTCGGCAGGCCGAAGCCGATGCCAAGGAAGCTGAGGAAGCTGCCAGGGAGGCTGAAGTTGCTGGTCCTGCCTCCTCTTCAGCTATGGCCAGTCCATCTGGGGTTCTAGAGAATGCTGAAGCATAGGAACTCGGGCAGCCGTCTTCTAAGTCTTGCGGATCAACATGCGCTTAACTTGTAAACGCCGCGTCGGCTTTTGCCTGTTTCTTTTGCCTTCAGCTTGCCTATGTACAAACTTTAAACTTGTTTTTTGTGTGCTTTCGGCAGCTGTGTTTTCCGCTATGTGGGCGGCTGCCGACTTTGAATTTTTTGTTTAAACATTTTGAATTCTGAACTTGGTACTTGTAGTTCTTACCCAACACTTGTAACTCTTAGCTTTTCTGAGTAGATGAAGTAGAATCTCAGTTGTTTCCTCTCACTTCGCCTGTTTTTATAGCTTTAAACTTAATTGTTTTTTCTTAAATTTCTTCAAAATTTAACTAAGTACAGAGCTTTAGCCTGGAAATATTTAGCTGAGAATTCCTCTTACTTCTTTATGCCTTGCCCATTTTACTAGGCTTGGAACTTCCCAAATACTGGGCTTCGGCTTGGAGCTCGGTATCTGAGTACCTCCTGCCCCCCCAGGACTTTGAAGACGAGGTCTTCAGAGTTATGAGTTTTATTGCCCTCGATCTTTTGGACGTAGCCAAAGTTTTGTTGCCACACAATAGTTCAAACTCTTGTGTTTATTTCTTATATTCTGCCTAGTTTCAATTTATCCGAGGAAACGACTATCTTGGACACACTGCCAGGGCAACGATCATCTGAAGTACAAGGTATCATTATGCAATACTTTAGAGGTGTAATCGCCACCCGGAATTGACTCGCCGAAGCACAGGGCATCATTATGCAATGCTTAGGGCGTTTTATCAATTCCTATTTTCGGCTATGTCTTAGATGAGCCTATGACCTCCTTGCCGAGAGTAACAAATCCGTCTGAGGTACAGTGCATCATTATGCCATACCCCGAGGTTCTATTTGTTACCCCATATCGGCAGGTTCTTCGGCTTGCCGAAGTACAGTGCATCATTATGCAATACTTCGGACAGCACCGGGTGTAAACCTTGAATTTTTCAAAAACAACGAAGGCAGAAATAATGAAAACATAATGAAATTATGAATAATTGCGGCTCAAAGGCCTTTCATTGATCTGAAGGAGATGTACTTACACAGATATTTTGTCCCGCATTGGGGTTTTACACATGAAATTTCCTAAGTACATCTGCATTTTAGTGATTTTTCAACTCAGTGCCATCTAACTGTCGAAGCCGATAAGTTCCTGGTTGGAGCTCATCGTAGATTTCATAAGGCCCTTCCCAGTTAGCCGAGAGTTTTCCATGGATGCGGCTTTTCTGGACAGCGGCAACATTCTGAAGAACAAGGTCCCCGACCTTAAGGAGCCTTGACTGGACTCTACGGTTGTAGAACTTGCTGATTCTCTGTTTGTATGCTGCCATTCTGTCCCTTACCGAATCTCGGATCTCGTCTAAGAAATTAAGGGACTCTTTCATGAGATGCTCATTTTCTTCGGCTGAGAACTGATTGACTCGAAGACTTTCTGAGCCAATTTCCACTGGTAAAACAGCTTCGGACCCATACACCAATTCAAAAGGTGAATGTCCCGTAGCCTCTTTTTCGGTTGTCCGAAGTGACCATAGAGTTCCGGGAAGTTCCTTTATCCACTTGGACTTTTGATCTTCAACTCTCTTTTTGAGAGCGTTGAGTATCTGTTTATTTGCAGCTTCGGCCTGACCATTACTTTGAGGATGACAGACTTCCGAATAAGCCAACTTTATGCCGAACTGATTTGTGTACTGCCTCAGCGGCAGATTATCGAATTGCCTCCCATGATCGAAGACAAACACTTTTGGAATGCCGAAGCGAGGGATGATATTCTGCCAGGATAAATTTCCTAACAGTCTGCTCAGTTATGTTTGAGGCTGCTTCGGCTTTTATCCATTTGCTGAAGTAGTCGATTCCGACTATCAGCCACTTTTTCTAATAAGGATCCTCGGGAAATGGTCCCAAAATATCCAATCCCCATTGAGCAAAAGGAAGTGGATTCAGAATCGGCTGAAGGTCTCTCGAAGGCCGATGGATAACTGGTGCAAATTTTTGACACTTTTCACATTTCTGCACCATGTCCTTGGCATCTTGGATCATGGTTGGCCAGTAGTACCCTGCCCGCAATGCTTTATGGGCCAAGGCCCTTCCCCCTATGTGGTTTCCGCAGATGCCGAAGTGGATCTCCCGAAGGATGTAATCCGCATCTGTCGGACCCACACATTTCAGCAGTGGGGCTGAGAAGGACTTTTTCAGCAGTTCCCCATTGTAGAATATGAACCTTCAGTCGACCCTTTTCATTTTTGCGGCTAGGTTCCTGTCCTCGGGGAGCGTTCCTTGAAGCTTATAAGCCAGGATAGAGTCCATCCAGCTTGGTTCAGCCTCGACGCATTGGACCTCTATTTCTTGGTCAATGCTTCTGTTTCGGCGCACTTCAACATAATCGGTTTAGCTCAGTAAGAGTTGAACTTGCAAGTTTGGATAGTGCATCGGCTTGAGCATTCTGACCCCTTGGGATCAGCTCAATTTCAAAAGTTCTCAACTTTGCTGTGACTAACTTGATCTTGGCGAGATAAGAGATCATAGAGGGCTCTTTGGCCTCATATTCTCCCTGAATCTGATTAGCGACCAGCTGAGAGTCTGTTTTCAAATAGACATGTTTGGCTTCGAGAGCTATGCACAATTCTAAGCTAGCAACTGCCGCTTCGTATTCTGCTTCGTTGTTAGAAGCCTTGAACGAAAATTTGAGTGCATACTCGAAGTTTTTACCTTCGGGAGAGGCAATTACTACCCCAGCTCCTGAACCATTTACAGTGGCGAGCCATCCGTAAACATAGTCCAAGTCCCCTTCCCTTCGTCGAGTGTTTCCTGATAGGAACATTCGGCTAGGAAATCTGCTAAGGCTTGGGCCTTAATGGCTGCCCTCGGTTGATAGCTTATGCTGAACTCAGTGAGCTCGAAGGCCCACTTTGTTAGCCTGCCTGGCTTTTCAACCTTGCCGAGGACTTTTTCCAGTAGTTGATCCGTTAAGACCACTATCTGATGTGAGTCAAAATAAGGCCTTAACTTCCGAGCTGCCACTACCACTGCATATGCAACTTTTTCGAGCAGGGGGTAGCGCGCTTCGGCATCAGTCAAGGTATGACTGACGAAGTAGATCGGTTGCTGAACCTTTTCTTCTTCCCTCAGCAGCACCGCACTCACCGTAGCAGGGCTAACTGCCACATATAAATACAAGACTTCCCCTTCGGCTAGCCTTGCTAGTGTTGGGAGGTTAGCCAGGTGCTCTCGGAGCTGCTGGAAGGCTATCCTTTGCTCATCTTCCCATACGAGCTCCTTAGATTTCGGCAGCTTCAACGCTTTGAAGAAGGGCAACCCTTTGTCCGAGGCTTTTGAGATAAACCTGGATAAGGCAGCCATCCTCCCAGTGAGACGCTGAATGTCCCTTTTTGTCTTCGGCTCGGGAAGATCAAGAGCTGCTATTGAACTTTGGCGGGATTGGCATCAATCCCCCTCTTGCTGACCATGAAGCCCAGAAATTTTCCTAACCTCACGCCGAAGACACATTTCTTCGGATTCAGCTTCATTTGGTGTTTTCTCAGAATGGCGAATGTTTCGGCTAGGTCTGCAACATGGTCTTTCACCTCTTTGCTCTTGACGATGGAATCGTCAACATAGACTTCCATGTTGCGGCCTTTTTTCTCTGCAAACACTTGGTCCACCAGCCTCTGATATGTAGCCCCGGCATTCTTCAGGCCGAAGGGCATCAATTTATAGTTGTACACCCCGGCACTTGTAACGAAGGTTGTTTTGCTCTGTCATCGAGGTGCATGAAAATCTGATGGTACCCAGAAAATGCGTCCATGAAACTGAGCAGAGCATGGCCACTTGTCGATTCGACTAGCTGATAGATTCTCGACAAGGGATAGAAGTCCTTCGGACAGATCCTATTCAGGTTCGTGAAGTCAACGCACATTCTCCAGGTGCCATTAGCTTTCTGAACCATTACCACGTTCGCCAGCCATTCAGGGTATTGGCAAGGCTCAATGAACCCTGCATCCAGAAGTTTTTTGACTTCGGCTGCGATGTCTTGGTTCTTCTGAGCAGAGTAATTCCGCTTCTTTTGCTTAACTGCCGACATGTGGGGTCGACTATAAGCCTGTGTGAGATAAGGTTCGGATCAATTCCCGGCATGTCAGCTGTTGAGAATGCGAACACATCTCGGTTGTCCCGAAGGAGTTGGATTAATTCAACTTGGAGGCTCGGATCGATCGAGCCCTTGTCCGATGCTGACACATTTTAGTATCTCCTTCGGTCAACGGCAGTGACTCAGTTTGTTCATTTGACTCCATTGCTTTGGAGCCAGGTTCTTCTGGTTCAGGTCTAATGTCAATATCAGCAGACTTCCCTTTCTTCGGCTGATCTTCGTCCGAATCTTTTGGTCCAGCCGAAGAGCTTGCCTTTCCAGTCCCCAAAGATGTTCTCTTCTTCGGGGATCCCTGAGCCGAAGCACTTAGGCCTTTCGGCCTTTTGGTACCTCGTTCCCTTTCTTTCTCTTTTTCTTCCTCATCATCCTTGTCACTGCGGCGACTCTTGGATGGCTTGAGGAAATTGCATTCTCAGGCCTCTCTTTGGCTGCCCAAGATTTTTTCGGAGCGTCCTTCGTCTGAAACGTAAATCATTGCTTGATGAAACGTCGAGACGACTCCTTGAACATCATGGACGAGGGGTCTCCCCATAATGACGTTGTAAACTGATGGGGCATCGATGACCAAGAATTCGGCCATGATGCTTCGTCTTGCTCGGTCTTGGCCGAGGCTGACGGGAAGAAGAATTTTCCCATCTGGATATGAAGAAGAGCCGTTGAACCCAGTGACCGGGTATGGACCAAGTGCTTGCTCTCCAACTTCAGCTGGTCGAATGCCTTTCGGAAAAGTATATATTCGCCACGTTGCCACCGTCTACCAGTGTCCGATAAACGTTGTGGTTTGCGATGCTTGTCATGATAACCAATGGTCATCATGGGGATACACCACCCCCCTGCAGTCTTCGGATGTGAACATCATGTTCGGCACCGGAGACTGTGGTTTTCGGAACTCAGCATGATGAATCTGATGGGTGAGACCCCTCAGATGGCGCTTCAGTGCATTCCGAGAAATACCCCTGGAGATGGTCAGGATGTCATTGTTTCCTCCCTCGGGAGGTCTGTCCCTTTTCCGGTGGTAGTCCAGATCCTGCCAAGAGTCTCTCTCAGCTTTCTTTTCTTCGCGGCGCGGCGTTCTGCGACATGTTTCTTTAAGTACCCTTTCTAGACCAGCTCTTCAATTTGGTCCTTCAGCTGAAGGCAGTCCTCGGTGCGGTGCCCACGGGATTCGTGGAACTCGCACCAATGGTCCTTCCTTTTCTTCTGATGCCAAGAAGGAGGCGGCTTCGGCTTCTTGAATCTTTCCTCCTCCCTCGTCGCACTAAATATCTTAGTACGTGGTAAGGTGAGAGGGGTGTAAGATTCAAATTTTCCCAGATAGGGAGCCTTATCCTTCTTCGGCTTTGCGGTCCAGGGAGGTTTTGAGGCTTTCGCCTTCCCTTTCCTCGACCCTGGAACTTCGGCTGGCTGCCCTTTTGGCTTTGCAAGCCCTGATTGAGATTGCAGCTTGGCCTTATTCCATTCCTCGGCTCGGATGAATTTATCCGAAGCGTCGAGGGCTTCTTCCAAGGTCTGCGGAGGATGCATGACCATGAAATCCAGAAATTTACCAGCTTGTAAGCCGTTCCGTAGTGCGAATACGGCTAGGCTCTGATCCAGACTTGTGATTCTGGACGACTCGTTGCTGAAGCGAGTCAAATAGTCTCGGAGACTTTCGTCTTCCGCTTGCTGCAGGCCCATGAGCTCTGTAGTAGTTTTCTCTCGGCGGTTAGCCGTGGAAAACTTGCTCTTGAACTTGTTGGCAAGATCACTCCAACCCGTTACGGAGCCTTCCTTCAGCCCTTTGGTGATCCATGATTGGGCAACACCCTTAAGGGTTGTAGGGAAGTATTTGCACCAGGTAGCTTCGGACCTGGGGTTAAGGTACATATGCCCCTAGTAGGAGGCTATGTGGTCCTTCAGATCCGAAGTACCGTCATACGTAATATGTGTCGGAATTTTGATTGTCGGCACATGTTCCTCCAGCATCCACTTCTAGAAAGGGGAACTAGTAGGAACCATCACAGCTTTCCCTTTTTGTCTTTCCGAAGGAACTTCACTTCTCCCTCTTAGAGAAGTGGAAGTGAGGGGTGTCCCTCCGCGTGACAGCTCCGGGTGAGAGCCTTCGGGATAAGTGAGACGACTGTGAATGTCCTTCTCCCTTTCCCCTAGGCGCTCGTAAACGCTTCGGCAAGAAGCGTTGTTGCTGCTGGGATTGTCCTTTGAGTTTCGGACTTGGGAATTTTCGAAGTGAACGGAGTTCCCTCGTCGTTCCCGTCCTGACTTGCTCAGGCTTTCGGCTCTCCCGCTTCCCTCTCCCTTGGAGAGTGGAATCCGCCCTTCCCCTCCCGAATTCAGTTTTCTCTTCCGGTTTTCTGACTTCGGCGGGGGTGGAGGAGAAGTGGTATGCACGGATGGGAGGCGATCGCCCAGGGCTTTCATGAACTCCATGCAGACTGCCACTGCCCTCGCCACCTCTTCAGTCGAAGGAACGGTGGGAGGAGTTGAATGCATGCTTGGTGAACGACTCCGCTTTTGAGCCTCACTCTCCCTCGGCGAGTTCCCATTTTGGTACTCCCGTTGGGAGGGAGATCCCTCGCGCATATTTTCTCCTCTCGGGGAGTTAGAAGCAGATGGTTCAGGCGACGGTGAAGGTGTTCTACCGGTCCTTACCGTTATTAGGCCCATCTTTCTCGCTTTTTTAGAGCTTTTTGCAGTCTTAGTCATTTTTTGCGTTGGCTAAGATTGGTATGAGATTTTTGGCTAAATTTTTGTAAGACTCCCCACAAACGGCGCCAAATTGTTTCGGTTAGAAAACAATGGACCTTCGGTAGGTCCTTCGGATGAGTGGAGATGAAGCCCAATTCGAGTGATGGCCGAATTGAGGATTTCCTGCACAGCTGTACAAACGTAAACTAGCCTCGGGGGTTGTGCCGAGGAAGGCCCCTCCGATGCCGAAGTCAGTACGAGTGTAAGGTAATGAGAAAAAAGCTATGCAAGAGAGTTTGTTGCTTGGGCAATTTGTGTGTATGAATGTAATGGTACAAAATATGAGCTTTTATACCTTGCTCCAATTGAGTGGATTGGGCTTGAGGAGTTAAATGGGCTGCCATTCAACTGGGCCTTGCTTTACCTGACTTGGCTTGTTGGATGGAGGGTTGAACCTTGCCTTGTGGGCTTGTATTTATTTTCATTTGTGGACTGGGCCCAATTATAAGTTATTTGGACCCCAAACACTTGTAAAAGGTACGATAAAAGTTCGGTTATTTGATGTCGCTTCTTGTGAATGGTAAACTATTGAAACATGATAAACATAGTCATATGGGTCTTATTTAATTTATCTCAATAAAGACTTTAAAACTATCAAAGTGTTATAATTACCACAGTCTTGCAAAATGTGAATTAGTAAAATGTGCAAAATAAAATGGAAAGAACTTTTGAAAGCAGGGAAAGTAGAACTTTAATATGACACTTGGTGTATTTTTTTTTTTTTTTTGATAATATAACTAATGGAAGTAGTACATAGGAGGCTCAACCCACATAAACGGTGTGAGCTTGCCAAAATCGGATAAAAAACCATTGTGAAAATCTGTATGTATCAAATACCCTCTTTGCTACATTGTAAACACAATGACATCTGCCACCAGGTCCAACTCCCCTGTTCTCAACTGCTCCCCAATTATTGATATAGTATATGCAATTAGGCTTAAATCCATGACTTTGAGCAAGAGAAGGCGATACCTCGACAGAATATGAAGAATTTGAACCAATGAAAATTGATCTGTTTCCCAATCTCAACACTTCCTTGAACGTTGAATTCTCAAAATCCAACGCAAATACTTGAAATCTTGTAATTAGGGGCAGGAATTTGGGATAAAATCCCTACATATCGAACCACTTGACAGATAACCAACAATTGGCCAAGCGATTCTGCCAAGTAAAATAACACTTGCCCCCCTCTGCCACATGAACTGGTAGCTTGAAAATGAGAACTACCTAGTAAAAATCAATCTATTAATAAAAATTCGTTACAAAAGACATTCAGATTTGAAAATAAATACCTTGGGCTGTCTCAAATCTCACAATTAAAGCAGCTTCATTATCGCCATAAAACTCTCCTTTATAATATGTTACATCAGTGCAACAAAGAGACATATGTATCAGCCATGGAGAATTGAAAGAGGCAAAAAGAACGAAATGAAAACGGTGAAATCACAAGTAGTTGAAGGGTTGGCTGATAAGCACAATTTAAAATCTGATGCATCATTGTGATATATAGAGGTTAATTCTTGGGAGCTTGATAATGGCATTGGTGAAAGGGTTGAAGAGAAAGTGTTTGGCTCGTTTCGATAACACGAGCAGCCAACCATATGCAGACAACTACCTTTTCTTGTCATACTGAATGTTTAAAGAACTACTCGTAGGAAGTTCAACGCGGAGAACCTTGTCCTTAGATAGGCTATACAAACGACGCATTGTCGTAGACTCGGCTATTTCTGGTAGCATTAGCAATGGTAGTGTATGCTCGTCTGAACATCATGTTTTGACACAAGCTCGAAAGCTTGCATCCTTTGCAGCCGATCTCCAATGATTACAAATATTTTGTAGTCTCACGAAGTCTTCGTAGAATTCTACATGCTCCGTATCTTTAGTCACAATCTAATAAGAAGCAAAATCTTTGTTCATTTAAGTTCTACTCCATTCTTTTCGAAATATGTTTGATAAAAACCGGAGTAGTTGTAGAAGGAAGTTCAATGAGTTGTACCAAACATGAATTACTATTGAGTTTTTGTTTGAGGAATTTCATAGTTTGCTAAATATTACTTCCTCCGTTCCAAATTAGATAACACGTTTTTTTTTATTACGTTTGTCAATGTAAGCGTTCAATTGAATATATTTAATTAAGTACACATTGAAATAAATCTAACTAGATCCTACGTGACTATGTTTTCTTTAATATCTATTAATCACAAATGTTAATCAAAGCAAAGTTAATTAATAGTGTCAAAAGTCAAAACGTGTCATCTAATTTAAAACGGAGGAAGTATGTTACAACATGACTTCGATTATGCTTTAGTATACTGTAAATAATGACATTCAACTCCAAATTCAATGTTGTTTGAAATTATGAAACAATTTATGTATTAGTCTTCAGTTGCTAATAGCCTAATACCAGTTCTACTTTCTTAACATTAAAGGGTTATATAATCAAAATCCTGCAACACATTAGCAACCAGATTTGACTCAATTATAAAAAATAAAAAAAAAAAAAAAAAAAAAAAAAAAAAAAAAAAAAAAAAAAAAAACCACGCTAATTCTTTTCGTTTAAATTTGTGTCAAATTCAAGCAACGAAATTCCTCCTTATAATCTTTCATTTGTTGAGTAATTAAAATCAATAGTTCAATTATTCACATTGGAGGAACCCTATATTGACTACACTGAAAAATTAAATTGAAAAAAAAAAAAAAATCAAGATTATGATTTTGATATTCGATGATTTATTTAAAAAAATAAATAAATAAATAACCTCAGAAGCTGCTTCAATGGAGGAGAAAAAGCTCAGAAACCACTTTAATGAAAAATTCAGATTTAATGGAATAGAAGAGGTAGGAGTGCACTGACGCAGCGGAAACGGACTCGTTAGGGGTAGTTTTGTGATATATAAGTGATTAGATATCATGCTAAACATACCTAAATTATACCTAATAACTTTCCAAAAAATATATAAATTAAAGGTTAAACTCCTATTGTTCATCCCAGGACATATAACTATGCTCAAGATATGAATTGAATCTCATTTATATCATTTGTCTTTTGTGGCTCACTCTTTAAATAAAAAAAAAGTATGTACGTAATGTAAATCAACCAAAAGCTATATCGTGTACTATAGTTAAACTAATCTTATTAGACTTTTGTTTCATTTATGATCAATCCACAATATTGATCTATCAAATTCAACATCAAGAACAATTAAAATTATATTTTTCAATGAACTTATTCATTAATGGTACAAGCCGTACAACAATACGTTAACATACAAGCATTACAATGTAATTACATATGATTATTTCATTCAAGGACTATTATACTAGTCCAATGCATGAACATAACTTCGATCATTTTAGCTATGACCAATCATTATTATTATACTAATACGAGATAATAAAAGCAATTAAGACTTGATAATCCATATGATTATTTCATTCAAGGACAAATTTAACTAGCAAACAATGGGTGCATCTCCATTGTTAAAGTGAAGGATGCAACCATCAGTTGGTGCCAAGCAACAATTGCAAGAAGGAGTAAGCTTTTGATCTCCTGTTGAAGGGCAAGTCATATAATCCAAATTATCATAGCAAAACTGAGGACATATTTTGTCATCATCATCACTTTGAGCATCCACCTTTTTCAAGTTTCCGACTCCCAACATCAATATTAGCCCTGCAAATAAGAAAATGATGGAATATTAGGAGACCCTAATCACGAGTCATGAGAAATATTTTTAGTAAAATTACATACGTCGTACACTCGTACATACTATACTAGCTAGATACCAAAAAATTAAAGAAAACCGCATGGTATGAGGCGGGCGTAGTTATGTTAATCTTAAGCAATAAAATAACAATGAACTTACCAAAAACCAATAGAAGAGTAGAAACTTTAGTATTCTTAGTCTCCATTGTTGTATTTCTTGATAATATAGTGTATAAATAATTTAAATGTTTATATATGTTGTGATGTAAAAGTAGAGGGATGGTTGTATGTATTTATAGCCTATAGGCAGCAACTTAGTAAATTTAATAGGTAGCAATTACGTGCAAGTTCTAATATTATTACGTAGCAATAATGTGCAAGTCATAGCGGCCTTTCTAGGCTTTGCCAATTTTCAACGATTGAATTTTGACACTTCATACGAGTATTATAGAAATATAATAATAAACTTCTTGAACTTCAAATTATACAGCGATAATTTGTGAGAATATGATGAATATCAAGACATAAGCAAAGTGAACTTATGATAATATACACCAAAGAGCGAGTAAATATTCATCAAATCATCATCAATATATAAGTCTCCAATTAATTTTGTATAATTCCTTCTTATTATCTGCATAGAATGTTTTACCATTAGACCAAATCTTGCTTGATATTTGGTATTTTTATTAGGTTATTTTATTGATAATTGTATATCTAAGTATATTAGTATATATATATATATATATATATGATGCAACAAAAGTATTATTTCTACTTCTCTTGTCATCCATATTGATTTTAATTAATTTTTCTAATACGTGGAATAATATATTAACCACTACTTTGACATTTGAGTCATTAATTCTCATTTTTGTATATCAAGGCCGATTTTGTTTATGCAATAAGTTCACCTAATAATGAGAGTATAAAGTATAATACACAAAATGTACGTAGTATGAATATGTCTGTGCGTATTTTTGAAGTCAATGATGGTTATCTTCATATGTTGGCTTTGACTTTAATGAAGATAACGTTTTAACGTGGATAATTGGAATATTATCCTATTTCAAAGAGAAGATGATTAGGGTCTTACATTGCCTAATGAGATTGTCTAATTTCTACATTTATTTATTTATTTTTTCCAAAGTGAAGAGGCCTAGCACTTAATTAAGTAGACATGTGTGTTTGGGTGCCCAAAGGGCATCTTACTTTGGGCCCAACTGCAAAAGGGCTAAATGGAGGCCCAATAAACTACCTCTATTAGTCATTTAGTCTATTAGCACAACCCATCAAAAGGAAATTAACCCATATTGCCCAATCGTGACAATGTTTCCATTTGTGTATAGCGTGTGCACAACACATGTTAGTAGATTGAAATATCATGTGCTTATAGTCGGGAAGAGGCATTGCCAAATGGATACTTTTGTCATTAAGGACCTTGCCAAACATAATACAGTATTCAAATATGATTACGAACAAATAGACAAGTCAGGTAGACATTGATGTAAAATACAGCATGCAGCATGCTCTACATGAACTACAAATCTCTCCCTGCCTTGTTTAGGTAAGAATGTTAAATTATAATAATCAAAACAAGATAAAACATACAAATTCAAATCATCTTTTTAATACCCCTCATTCAACTCAGTGTAGCTATATCAATGCTAAAAGGGGAAAACATTGAATCGATGATTGAGAATTTGAGATCATCTTCAATGATCTAAAATTACATATGATCTCTGCAAAACAGAATTCTTAAAACAAATACTGCTGTTTGCTCCTACTTCACAGTTTAATACTACTCTAACAACTATAACTATTCTTCCACTAAAAAAATCATACTCCACACTAGATAAAACCGTGTTTGCACTACAACATCAACACATGCACCATATACGTCGATAAACTTATGACATCCGCGTATCGATGTATCATTTTACCATTTCAAGCATCTTCCTTAGAATTCTTTCCCTTCCAAGAAACTATAAACTCTACAAAATTTTCCATTGCCTTAACAGAAGACCCTTTGGAATCTCCCTCAATTTTCCAAGCATCCCTCAATTTCTCCCCAATTTCAACAGCCTTCTTCTTCATCTCCCACCCACAACTCCCCTCCTTTCTATCCAACACCATTTCCACCACACTCTTCACCCACTCTTTCTTCACCTCCCCGTCCAACCCCCTCGTCAACTCGACCGCAACCCCCATTTCCTCCACCATCATCTTCGAATTATACGCTTGCTCGGCCGCCAACGGCCACCCAATTATTGGCACTCCTTCTCTTAAACCTTCCAATACAGAATTACAACCACAATGACTCAAAAACCCACCCGTAGCCTCATGCCTCAAAATATCCAACTGAGGCACCCAATCTCTCACCAACATCCCCTGTTTCTTCTCCATCATTCTTTTCTCAAACTTCTCCGGCAGCCATTCGGGTTTAAACTCCCCATTGAAATCGAACCCGAATGGCGGCCGAATCACCCACAAGAACGGGACCTTACTCTCCTCCAAACCTTTTGCTAACTCCATCATCTGAATCGGAGTCACTGTATTCTGTGACCCGAAACAAATGTACAAAACAGAGTCATTTTCAAATTGATTCAACCACTTCAAACAAACCTCTTCCTTCTCATCATCATCATCATTTTTTTTTGAAGATGTTATAATCAAAGGACCAATCCCCCAAATCGGAGATTTCGTGAAATTCCTAAAAACCTGAAACCCTAGCGGTTCAATCTCCTCGATAGAATTACACAACCACCCAGAACAATTCAAGGAAGATTTAATCTGAGGTTGGAAAAACCTCGACCATTCATCGGACCCATCAGCAAACCTTAAAAACCGGTGAAGCTGATTACGTCGGAGTTTCCGATCTTCCGGAAAACCAATCAGTGAAAACTCCTCATCATCACCGACATTCCGGTGAGGTAGATTGGTCCAGATTGAAACATACGCGCCAACACCGTAGGACCCACCAGTGTTGAAGCAGATTCCGGTGGACCCAAATGATCGGGCCACGTTATCGGCCCAGCCCAAGAACACGTCGAAGATGATGCACACGGGTGGGTCGCCCAGGTGGTGGCGCGTGAGATAATCACGTACATGAGGTTCGAGTGAAGTGGATGCATGGAAGAGTTTGATGATTGTTAATCGTATCAAGAGAGAGAGAGAGCAAAAGCTAGAGAGAGAAAATGAAAGAAGATTTTTTGTTTATTAATTTTTTGTGAATAATCATAAATACAGAGGAGAGGAAGCATTTATAGTACATCACCTAACTAACTGGCAGCGCAACTAATTGATGCTGACTCAGCAAAGAATAAAACAAATTCTGTTACACTATACAATTGTATTAGTCCTGTTGACGTGGACTAGTATAACCAACACCCCCCCGCAAGCTAGGGAGGAGATCAATCATACCTAGCTTGGACAAAAGCTGATTAAAATGGGCAGAAGGCAAAATTTTAGTAAAAATGTCTGCCAATTGCTCTGAGGTAGGAAGATAAGTAAGCTGAAGAAGACCTTCAAGAACTTTGTCACGTGTAAAATGACAATCAATTTCGATATGTTTTGTACGCTCATGAAACACAGGATTTTTTGCAATATGCAGAGCACTTTGATTATCACAATGAAGGGTAACAGGTTTCAGATCAACTACCCCCAATTCTTCCAGTAATCTGACAATCCAGGCTACCTCAGAAGAAGCTGAGGCCATAGCACGATACTCTGCCTCAGAACTGGACTTGGAAACTGTACCTTGCTTCTTACTCTTCCAACTTATTGGAGATTTACCAAGAAGTAAAATATAGCCTGTAACTGAGCGCCTTGAATCAGAACAAGAACCCCAGTCACTGTCAGAAAAAGCTTGCAGAGTAATATGATCAGTAGCTTGCAGCAAAATGCCCTGGCCAGAAGTGCCTGCTATATATCTTAAGGTGTGAAGCAAAGCCTGATAATGAGGATCCCTAGGATTCTGCATATACTGGCTCAAGACCTGAACAGTGTAAGAAATATCAGGCCAAAACCAACTTTTGCTGACAAAGAGTTATACCATCAGGAGTATAACCAACTTCAAAACCCAAAAAATAACTCAATTGTCCAAGATCCTTGATACCAAACAAGGAATTCAGATGCTGTTTGAGAGAAAGAATGCTTGCACTATCAGTTCCTGTGATGATCATATCATCCACATAGACAGCAGTGATTGTAATATGACCATGCCCTTTTTTAATAAAGAGAGAATAGTCATTTTTACTCTGTGTAAACCCCTGAGATAAAAGCTCAGTGTGAAGCTTCTCATACCACTGTCTTGATGCTTGTTTCAAGCCATAAAGAGACTTTGTGAGCTTACAAACCAAGTTATCAGGATTATGTAACCCTTCAGGTGCCTTCATATAAACATCCTCATGTAGATCACCATGCAAGAACGCATTATTAATGTCCAACTGTGAAATTTCCCACCCCTTGCAAGCTGCCAATGCAAGTATACTCCTTATTGTCTCCATTTTAACTACAGGAGAAAAAGTCTCTATGTAGTCAATACCATACTTCTGAGAATAGCCTTTAGCAACCAACCTAGCTTTATATCTCTCAATAGATCCATCAGCATTCCTCTTTATTTTGAAGACCCATTTACATCCAATGGGTTTCTTACCAAGGGGCAATTTCACCAAACTCCAAGTTTTGTTGCTTTGTAAAGCCTGCAGCTCCTTGTCCATTGCAGCTACCCAATTAGGATTTAGGACAGCTTCTTTATAAGAAGATGGTTCCTGTTCCTCTGAAGATTTGGCAATAAAAGCCCTTTGTTTGACAGGAAGAGTAGTATAACACACCAGATTGCACCAATGTTTACTTATGTGAGCTGATCTTGTGGTGAAAGGTTTGGTTTTAGGAAGTTGAATATAAAAATCCGAGAATTTTTTAGGTAATCTGACTGGTCTATCAGAGATTCTTGGTGCAGGAGTAGCAGCAGGAGTAATCACTGGTGTAAAAGGAATAGAAGCAGAAGAAGTAGTGGAACTAGGTGGAGATGGGATGAAAGTTTGAGAAGGAGAAAGAGATGAAAAAATAGGAGAAGGAGGAGGAGATGAAAAAATAGGAGAAGGAGGATGAGATGAAGGAAGAGGATTAGAATGTGAAGTGGCTACACTTTGTGGAGTGAAAATGTCAGGGAAATCATGAAAAGAAATGTTAGAAAAATTAGTAGTGGCTGGAAGAAAAATATGAAAAGAAGAAGAAGAATAGGAAGCAGGATCAGATGGTAAATAATGATGAAAGGGAAAAACCTTTTCATGAAAAATCACATCTCTAGACACAGAAATTTTCTTAGTGTTAAGATTCAACACTTTATAACCCTTCTGATTTGGACTGTAACCAATAAAGATGGAAGGTTCAGCCCTGGAATTAAACTTGTGTCTACCCTGCTTCAAGGTGGAAACAAAACACAAACACCCAAAAACCCTTAATTCATCAAGAATAGGAGGATGACCAAAGAGTTTTTCATATGGAGAAGAAAAACCAAGAACCTTTAAAGGAGTTCTATTGATTATGTGAACTGCACACAAAACACATTCACCCCAATAATGAGCAGGAACCTTGGACTGAAAATACAAACCTCTAGCAACCTCAAGAATATGTTTGTGTTTTCTCTCCACAACACCATTTTGTTGTGGAGTGTCTACACAACTCTTCTGAACCACAATGCCCTTAGAGTTATAAAAATGAAGCATATCACCCTCAATCAACTCTCTTGCATTATCACTTTTTACTGCCATAACAGAAGTATTGAATTGAGTTTGAACATAAGCAACAAAATTCTGAATCACACTTACTGCATCAGACTTAAATTTCAACAAATGTATCCATGTGTTTCTGGAAAAATCATCTACAATAGTAAGAAACATCTTACAACCATTGTGATTTGGGATGGACAAGGGACCCCAGACATCAATATGAATGAGTTGAAAAGGAAAAATAGAAACACTGTCACTATGGGAAAAAGGTAACCTAGGCTGCCTAGCAGCAGGACACACTTGACATATACAACTGTCAAGGGTTTTTACATCAATATTATTCTTAACTGACTTCAGTTTTTCTAAGGGTATATGCCCTAATCTTAAATGCCATAATTTGGCCTCATCACTCTTAGACATTACAGCAAAAACATTAGAAGTAGCAGTTGCTACATGTCTATTATTACTTCCTAAAACAACACTTGAAGCTCCATTTTGCTGTGACACATCTAAGCAATACAGACTGATTAGGGGATTTTTATCCACCAATCACCGTCTGACAAGTGGACCAACCAGGTTCCGCCACGTGTCTTTCACGTAGGCCAATAGGAGCCTGCCACGTGTCAATTACAGATTCGTCCTCTGCGGACCAATTGAGACACGCCACGTGTCCACCCATGCCAAATGGGAAAACCGGCCACCAAGGCCCAATCCTGTTTAGAGGCCCGGTCAGCCCTAGGTTTACCCTAAACCTAGAGATTGGCACGCTTCTCAAGACTATAAATACTCCTCTTAATCCTCATTAAGAGAAGGAGAACACTAATAACACACGGATTATACATTAAACACTCTCACCTAGAGAGACTAAACCACTTTAATTTCCGTATTAATTACTCCTTAATCAGGTACTAACTTGACCGTTGGAGGCGGAGCTCTCAGGAGTCTCCGTTATTTTGCAGGTACAGGCGGCCGGTTCCAGTCTCGGTGTTGTAACTCTCCCGCAGGACATCAGAAAACCCCGAAACATTTGGCGCCGTCTGTGGGGAGAGTACTTCTGAGATGGCATCCAAGTCTGTACCGACTCCTGAAGAGAGGCGTCCCCTAAACGACCCTCAAGATCAGTCGGACCATGACACCGAAAGTGAATTTGAAGTGGAAACTCATACAGCTCCAGACGGGACCCTAAGGGCCCGACGTACCCGTCATACCGAAAGGAGGGAACGGGAGCATCTTCAAACAGGAAGCGAGCCAGCAGGCGCACCGCCTGCTCGGCAACAGCCGACTGATGGGTCTGCTCCCATCACAAGGAACGAACTCATGACCTTCATGAGGGACTTCAAGGGAGAGATTCAAGAGTTGATCAACAAAAAGCCGCCTGCTTCAGTCAAAGAGAATTCGGCCAAAAAACCTTCCACTTCACTGAAGAGGAAGCCAGTTCAAGGGCGAGAGGCGACTCCTCATCCTAAATCCAAGAAGCGGGAGCCACCTGCTCTTGATTTCACAAAATTCCGTTATCCTACGGGAAATAGGAAACCTGTTCGTCACATTCAGGGGGACGGGTCGAAGAAAACATACACAGACGCTCGTCTGCTGTTAGAACAGAAGAAGAGTGACCGACTGTCAGAGTCGGCCTCTACTTCAAATTTTCAAGAAAGTTTACAAAATACCTCGATGAGGCATACCCAGTCGTATCATGAGAGTCAGTCAGGCGGCACCTCCCGTCAGTCAGGCTTTCATAGCGACCAGGCGGTACCAAACCTACCGTTTGTACCGCAACAACAATATTTTATGCAGCCACCTCCATTTGGCGGACCTGCAGCAAAAAACGTCCAACCTATGGACTGGCAGCTACGGTTGCTTAGACTTGGTGAACAGCCGTCGGCCTTCTCCAAGGAAATTACTGAAGCCGCTCAGCCGGCCAAAGTAAAAAATGTACTAGTAGGCGCCTATGACGGCACTACTAACCCAGAAGACCATCTGATGGCATTCACCAACCTGATGTACCTTCAAGGGTTGGATGATCCCACTTGGTGCAAGTGTTTCCCAGCGACTCTCAAGGGAATCGCACAGCAATGGTTCGGCAACCTGCCGACTGGTTGTGTAAACAGCTTCAGGACGCTTGCTTACTTGTTTGCCTCCAACTTCGCCATGAACATCCCTGCGAAGAAAACGACCCTTGATTTGGGAACAATTCAGCAGGGCGAGAAGGAGGGGCTTCGTTCTTACATCAGGCGGTTCAACCTGATGAGAATACAGATTCAAGGGTTACCGGATGAGGTAGCTTATACTGACTTTTTTAGAGGTCTCAAAGACGGGTCTACCTTCAAATTTGATTTAGTTCGAAAAAGGGTGGCGACTCTTCAAGAGGCCTTGATTGAAGCAGAAGCATATATACAGGCGACTGATCTGTGTACGATAAAACAGTCGGACGGGAAAAGGTTCGACAAAAGAGAAGGACGACAGAAACAGTCGTCTAACAAAGATGAGAAAAGAAAAGAGGTCTGGGCGGCTGATTCCTCTAAACAGCCGGCCCAGAAAAAGAAAAAAGAATTCAAACCATACTCCCCAAAGTATGTGTTTAACAAGGATAACCAGTTTATCCTAAAAGAAATAAAGGGACGGTTCTCAATTGAGAAGCCGGTCCCCATGAAGGGTTCTGCAAACAACCGGAACCAAGACAAAATCTGTGCTTATCATGATGACGTTGGTCATCACACCAATGACTGCAATCAGTCTCATGCGGTACCTAGACCGCTTGGCTGAGCAAGGTGATCTTGACACTTATGTCAAGAAATCTACGGGGAACACTTCCTCCAAAAAGCAGTCGGCCAAAAAGAATCAACAGGCCGACAGTTCCGATACTGATGAAGCAGTCGTCTACACCATTGCAGGCGGCTTCTCAGGAGGCGGCCCCACTATTAGGGGCAACAAAGATAATATAAGGCGCTTAGATGTAAATTCCGTTCACCAAGAACGGCCGTCCAAATATACATTTCCTGAGATTGTCATCACTGAAGAGGATCTAGGAGGGGTAAGGGGGCCGCATGACGACCCTCTCGTTATTGAATGTAAAGTGGCCAACCAGAGAGTTGGCCGAATCCTCATAGATACCGGGAGCTCCTCAGATCTCATCAGCAGCAAATGTCTGTCAAAACTGAAATATCAGACGGACTGCATACATCCGGCCTCTCACCCTTTAATAGGGTTTGGAGGAGGAGTCGTCCAGCCACTGGGACGAGTAGATTTACCCATTCGCCTGGGCGAAAAAGGGGAAGGACGACACATGGTAGTCCGGTTCCTAGTAGTAGAGGAACTCTCGGCCTACAACATGATTCTGGGTCGACCAACCCTGAATAATTCCAAGGCTGTTATAATCCCGTCTCTTATGCTGCTTAAGTTTGAGAGGGATAATGGAACAGTCGGCTCCCTAAGGGGAGATCAGAGGATGGCCCGAGAGTGCTATCTCTCGGATGTCAAGCCCACTGTTATGGCCACTGGGTCAAGTGGAGAAAAAACAGACCTTGACAATGTCAAGGAGAGTGCGCCTGTTCAAGAAACAGGCGACAAAAAGAGAAAGGCGTCCCAGACAGAGTCCGCAAGAAAAGCAAGAAAATAGCAATCATTGGCAGAGGAGCGGCCGGATGAGTTCCGCCCTCAGCCGGCTGGTGAGCATGCGGACCTGATCTTAGACGACTCACGTCCTGACCGAACAGTCAAAGTTGGGACGACTGCTCTGAGAAACCTTGGTGACGACTTTCACAACCTATTGAAAGAATACAAGGACATCTTTGCATTTGAAGTCCATGAAATGCCAGGCATTAGTCCTGATCTGGCAGTACATAAACTCGCTGTGGATCCGAAAAAGAAGCCGGTACGGCAAAAGAAGCGGAACCATGGCGAAGAAAGAAGTCAGGCGGCAGCCGCCGAAGTTAAAAAATTACTTGATGCAGGGTTCATTCGGCAATGTTACTTCCCAGACTGGGTTGCAAATGTGGTTCTTGTTAAAAAGCCGAATGGTACCTGGCGAATGTGTGTAGACTACACAGACTTGAATAAGGCGTGCCCCAAAGACAGTTACCCTCTGCCTAAAATTGATAGCCTGGTCGACTCAACAGCCGGCCATGCTTTGATGAGCTTTATGGACGCCTACTCTGGTTTCCATCAAATTCCTTTGTGGAAGAAAGATCAGGAGAAGACGGCCTTCGTCACTGATCAGGGGTTATACTGTTACACGGTCATGCCGTTTGGTCTTAAGAATGCCCCGGCCACCTTCCAACGTATGATAAACACTGTGTTCTTTGATCAACTTGGGAGAAATGTCGAGGCATATATTGATGATATGATTGTCAAGTCTAAACTTCAGACAGATCATCTGTCGGACCTCCGAGAAACTTTCGCCACACTCAGGCGGCACCATGTCATGCTCAATCCCAAGAAATGTGTCTTTGGAGTTGAGTCTGGGAAATTTCTCGGATTTCTCATTAATCAGAGAGGAATAGAGGCGAACCCTGAGAAGGTGCAGGCGGTCATCGACATGCAGTCGCCACGTACCGTCCGAGAGGTTCAGAAGTTAACAGGTTGTCTGGCGGCTTTGGGAAGATTTCTAAGCCGATCAGGCGACAAATGCCTATACTTTTTCCAGGCAATTAAGAAAAAGGCAAGGTTTGAATGGGGGCCGGATGCTGAGGCCGCCTTCCAGAAATTAAAAGTTCACTTGCATTCCTTGCCGAGGCTGGTCAGCCCTTTGCCCAAAGAGGATCTCTACATGTACCTGGCTGTCTCTGATCATGCGTTAAGCGCTGTGCTCCTTGCTGAAAGGGACGGCTGTCAGCTCCCGGTCTACTTTGTCAGTCACGTACTGAAAAATGCCGAATTGAGGTATCCCCTAGTGGAGAAATTTGGTCTTGCACTCTTCATGGCTGTTAAAAAATTGAAGCCCTACTTTTTGGCACATGCAGTCGTTGTGTATACCGACCAACCAATCAAGCGGCCCCTTACCATCATGGAGTCGTCAGGACGAATGATCAAATGGGCCATAGAAATTCAGAGCCTCGAAGTTACTTTCGAGCCTAGAAAAGCAGTGAAGGGGCAAGCCTTTGCTGACTTTATTGCAGAGATGACTCGTCCTCCTGACTCTCAGGTTCCAGACCAAGTCTGGAAGGTATATGTGGACGGAAGCTCTACTTCAAATGGTTGTGGAGCAGGCGTCGTATGTCAATCTCCAGAGGGCGACAGGTTCGAGTATGCTCTACGCTTCAGTTTTCAGGCTTCAAACAATGAGGCAGAATATGAAGCTTTACTAGCCGGGATCCGCATGTGCAAGGCGGCAGGGGCAAGAAAAATAGACGCCTGTTCTGATTCACAATTGATAGTGAGTCAGTACAATGGCGAATACGAAGCAACCCATCCGGCCATGATCAAGTATTTACAGGCGGTCCGACAAGCAGTCGGCTCCCTTGAGGATTTCCATCTGATCCAAGTGCCGAGATCAGAAAACAACCAGGCAGATGCACTGTCAAAATTAGCATCATCCGCCTCCTCCGATACTCCCCGAACTGTTTTTTGGGAAGTAATGGAGAAGAGAAGCATCGAGGAAAACCCTATTGGAATCCTAGACAGAAGCTCAACCTGGATGGATTCAATCAGGGCATATCTGACAAACGGTACACTGCCGGATGATCCTCAACAGGCGGCAGCACTGAAAAGACGAGCCACCAATTTTGGAATTATAAAGGGAGAACTTCACCAAAGGGGGTACCTACAACCCTTCTTAAAGTGTGTTACTCCTGAAAAGGGACGAGAGATACTAGACGATCTCCACTCTGGTTACTGTGCTTCACATATAGGTGGAAGGACGCTTGCTCAACGGGCAAGGCGCCAGGGCTACTTCTGGCCTACCTTAGAAGCGGATGCAATGGAGATGGTGAAAAAATGTGACAAGTGCCAAAGGTTTGGCAAATTAATTCACCGTCCGGCTACTGACCTCACTACCATTCATAGCCCACTACCGTTTGCTAAGTGGGGCATGGACATTCTGGGTCCATATACGCCTGCTACAGGCGGCAGAAGGTATATACTTGTTGCCGTTGACTACTTCACTAAATGGGTAGAGGAGGAGGCTGTAAGGGGAATTAAGACGAAAGATGTAATTTCATTCATTTGGAAAAACGTCATCACTCGGTTTGGGGTTCCCATGTCTATGGTTTTTGATAATGGTCCCCAATTTGAGACGCTTGTTCTCAAAAGCTGGTTGGGTGACCAAGGAATTGCAAACTACTTTGCATCTGTCGGCCGTCCACAAGCAAACGGCCAGGTAGAAGCCTTTAATAAAATCATCTCAGACGGTCTCAAGAAAAAGATTGAACGAGCAGGCGGCCTATGGGCGGATGAACTACCACATGTTCTCTGGGCCATTAGGACGACTGAAAAAGGGGCGACTGGAGAAACTCCATTCCTCCTAACTTATGGTGCAGAAGCTGTCCTTCCAATAGAACACTACGAGCCGACTCTTCGAGTAATGCTATATGACGAAGAGGCAAACTGGGAAGCCATGCGCCTGGCATTAGACTCACTTCCTGAAAAGAGGGGCAATGCTGTTTTGCGCCATGAGATCTATCGCCTGAGAATGACTAGATCATACAACAAAAAAGTACACAGGCGTCCACTCAAAGTAGGGGACTTTGTACTTAGAAAAATGGAAGCAGTTGGTAGGGCTAATGAGTCTGGCAAACTAACTCCCAACTGGGAAGGACCCTACCGAATCTATGAGGAAGTCAGGGACGGTACCTACCGTCTGGAAACACCAGACGGACAACCGTTGCCTCGAACTTGGAATGTAGATAACCTTAAAAAATATTTCTTCTGAATGATGTAAAGTAAAGAGCTACTTAATAAAGTTTGCACTTACTATTCAATTTTGTATTACGAGGGGCATGCCGTCTGTACCTTTACAGTCGGCTACTCTCCATTGAGTATTTTACTCACAATACTTAGCTAAAAAGATTAGGGCCTGGCCGACCCTGTGCCTACAGGCGGCTACCCTTCTTTTACTTAGCACCTACGTTCACCAAGAACTTACCAAGGCAACCGGCCGAATGATCAGACCAGGCGCCAAGCCACCTGATCAATTTACAAAACTAATACGACCTGTCCCAACATCATAGCAGGCGTCCGACGGCATCCCTCCGGATGAAATTCGTCGCAGAGAGCAGCTCCCTTTTGGGTGGAACATTGTTCTATAAACTAATTACACGGCACCTATACGACTGTCCCCAAGGGCAACCACGTAGCCGTTTTTGAGACAAGGATAACTCTATCACTAACCAAACCAGTGGTAGCAGTTGACATCTGAGTCAGATGACCGCCTGTATTACTTGGGATAAATGCAGGGGGTACCTATTGAGTTAATAGCCAACAAACATTGGCGAATCAAGGGGTCTAGCCGGCCTACGCCGCCTGGTACCTCTACTTCTCAAACAAAAGTGGCGGCGACTGAGTAACTCCAACGTTAACTCATAGTCACTCCTTCAAACTTGGTATGGAACCTAAAAAGTTTGAGTCGTCCGCCTGTTTTAAACAAACAAGGGCACTCAAACCCCTATTCCTACTAGGTAACCTATTGAGTTAATAGCCAACAAACATTGGCAAATCAAGGGGATCAGCCGGCCTCCGCCGCCTGGTACCTCTACTACTCAATCTAGATTGTGACGAAGACTAAGTAACTCTTATGTTAACTTAATAGTCACTCAAACTTAGTATGGAGCCTAAAAGGTATGAGTCGTCCACCTGTTTTTAACAAACAGGGGCTCTCAACCACTACTCTTGCTAGGTTAACAAATTACGAGTTAAAAGCCAACATTGGCAATAAAGGGAAACAACCGGTACCCGCCGCTTGTTATCCTACTTAATTCCTTGGCGACTAGGTAATACTATTTACTTGGTCAGACCGATTGAATAAATGGCCGACTGATCGCCCAGCTTGGAAACAGACAACCAGTCGTCCAGGGGCATAGGCGGACCATCCGTACCTGTCTACAATCGGCCATGCAAAACAGTCGATATAGTGTACAATGCAATATCAAATATTCAACACTTAGACAAATTTCAAGCAAAAAATGATTTCATTAATGAAGATAAAAATATTCAGAACCCCGGCCCCCTGGTCGGGTAAATACAAAGCAAACGGCACGCAGGCCGTGGAAAAAATACTTTAAGCTTAAGAAGGGGACAGTTCAGTATTAGCAGTTGCCGCCTGGTCAGCACTCTTCTTGCTGGACTCGGCTTCAGCTGCATCCTTTTTCGATGCCTTGCCCCCAAGTGGCACAAGCGCCACAACCGGCTCATCCTCAACCAAGGCTTCCTCCAACGCCTCGTCCTCAGCAGCCGCCAGGATCTCTTGATTATATATTTCAGAACACTGGCGGTACGTTTTTTCCCACGAGGCAAAGTCGGCACTGGGGAAGAGGCGGCTCCAGGTCATGCGCTGGATCTGGGAAGAGTCTTCAATCATCTCTCGGACGAGCTCTCTCTTCTCTTGCTCAGCCTTCTCCGAGAGCTCTCTCTTCTCTTGATCAGCCTTCTCCGAGAGCTCTTTGGTTAGACTCTTCTCCTGGGTCACCAGGCGTTCTTTTACGTTAGCCAAGGATTTTTCCATGGTATCGTAGGAGAGTATCTTTTGGCGGAGAGGTTTAAGCTCGGCCTTGAGGTTGGAGACGGTCGCCTCCAGCTCGCTGTTCCTCTTCTGGGCCGCCTCTAACTGAGCCCGGATAGCGGCGGCAGCCTGCGCCTGATAATAAAGAATATCAATTGTCAGAACTTCATTTTGGGCAATTTGAAACATTGCCTTATCACAGTTAGAGGCGGCCATAGCTTTTGCAGCCTTTACCTCTTTGTTTTTCCGATCAAGCGGCTTGCGAAGGCCGTTCACTCGGAGCAGGGCCTAAGTAAAAAGGGAACAGACGTCAGTTTCCAAACAAGATAACAGGCGTCCTGGAACTCAAATACAAAAAATGCTAAGTATACCTCAGCAAGGACCCCTGCAATCCCATCAAGGTCAAGGGTGCCGACACCCCTGACCGCCTCCCTTTCAGATGGAGGAACTGCTTTGATCATGGACTTGGCTACCTCTACCAAGTCAGGTTCCTGAGGGCCGGCTGCATCAAGCGTAAAAAAGCAAGTTAGACCTAGTCAAGAAGAAAGCAAGTGAGTTCTTTCAAGTAATTGTCCATACTTCTAGGCGGCCCCGCCGGAGTTTTAGAAGAAGTGGCCGGCTGCTTTTCAGCCGCCACTGTTTTCCTGGAAGACCCAGGAGAGCTTGCAACAGTCGTCCTCCGGGCCTTGGGGTCCGGCTGTTGCGAGGAAGAAGCTCTTGGAGTGCCCGACTGAAAAAAAAAAAAAAAAAAAAGTTAGTATATGCATAAGCCAACTCCTAAAAGAGGAAGAGTTTCGAGGCCTACCAAGGGTGCCCCCTTGTTGGGGGAGTCGGTACAAGACTGTTGCATGAGAGAGGCCCGCAACATGGCCGCCGCAGTCTTGGATGCTGTTATTTTACTCATGGCGTCAGCTGCAAAAAATAAACAGCAAAGTTAGTAAAAATCTCAAGTAAACAAGGCGTGAAAAATAGAGTATTTGTCAGGCCGGCTACCTCTAGAGCACCGACTGCTGAGGCCACAGGCGGCCAAAAAGTACTCGTCATAGAGCCACTTAAAGCTCGGGACGCAGTTCAGGGTACTTGCTCTCGTACCCCTGAAGTAGAGTTCACCCTAGTCTCTACTTTGAAGAGTCCTTTGTCTAGGATCTCTTTTTTAGCCTTTGGGGGAACAGGCGGCATGCTGCGGCCGCCTGCGAGAAGAGGCGGATCCCTATTCCACTTGTTAAAGCGTTTGTTCAGCTCCGTGTCTGAACCCTCGATGATAAGGAAGGTGTTCCGCCAATCCTTCCATTTGTTCGCCTTACCTCTCGTCATGAGGTAGCCCCTGTGGCTTGTTAATTGATACCAGCCGGTACCGCCCGACTTAGGGGTCCGGCTGAGATAGTTCATGTGGGCGAAAGCCTCGAAGCTTGGCTCCACCCCGTACATTTCGCACCCGGCCACATAGCCGAGTACGTTTACCCAAGAGTTGGGGGCTAACTGCCATAACCCCAAATCATACCCATCTAAAATCCGCTGAACAGCCGGATGTAATGGGAAGCGCAGTCCAGCTTTGATGGCCGCCTCATAGCAGCCAAAGCAGCCGCTATCATAGCTGGTACCAGCCGGCCAGACGACAGTGTCTTCTGGATCCGGCACGAACAGTAAAAATCCGGGGCCCATTCTGTGGTTAGCTATAAAGCTCTCCACTTTGTCTTTCATGGCCGCGATCCGGCCCCGGGGTACCGTGCAGTAGTAGGGGGTGTTTTCCTCTCTGTAAGAGGCGGACGGCTCCGCCCAATGGCTCCCCTTCTCAACTGCATGAGAAAGCCTCGCCTCTTGTAGGCGGCTGTTTCTTTCTTCTGAGCCTGGAGAAGCGTGGCCAGAAGAGCTGGACTCGGACTCGTCCTCTGACGAGTCCGAAGAGGACGACTCCTCCCCTCTCCTAGAGGGGCCCGCCTCCTCTCCCTCAGAAGGAGCAGGAGAAAAGTTGGACATATCAACGGTAAAATGGGAAGGGACCACCTTGCCCCCTCCCTCAGAACTGTCGGCTTGGCAGCCGCCTTGTTTCCTTTCTACATCTGGCGCTTGGTCAGATGTTTCACTAATGGGCACCCTTTGGGAGGAGCCGTCCGAGTTTGAGATCCTAGCAGTCTTCTTTGTTCTGGCCATCACGTTCTGCATAGACACAGATACAGTCGGACTTTGTATAAAGGGCAAAGATGGGTCCAGAAAAGGGCAGGCGGCACTCCTAGTCCTAGATTCAGCCGTCCCCGGTGACCGGCTGATCACTAACTTAGGTCGTGTCGTGTGCTTCCATGGTGCCATTTCAAAAAATAATAATAAGAAAAAAATTAAGAATAAGAGAACCGACGGTTACCTGAACGAGTGATGACTGATGAAATTCTGAAATCCCTTGCAAAACGGCTTGTCAGAGCAGGCGGTAGGCAACAAAAGTGTCAGAGCAAGTTCAGGGGTCCGAATGTTCTCTCGCGAAGTTCTCAAATGTGAAAAATGACCGAAGTCAGCACTTCCTTATATAGGCAAAGTGAGAAGGCGAAGGGTCGCTTCCAAATTCAAAATTTGGGCGGGAAAATCACTCGGCCATTTGCAAGGTGACACCTGCAGCAGGCCGTCGCCTGTCACCATGCGACACCTGTCACAGGCGACACGTGACAGTCACGTGCCACCTGTGAGGGGCAAATGATTAGGGGATTTTTATCCACCAATCACCGTCTGACAAGTGGACCAAACCAGGTTCCGCCACGTGTCTTTCACGTAGGCCAATAGGAGCCTGCCACGTGTCAATTACAGATTCGTCCTCTGCGGACCAATTGAGACACGCCACGTGTCCACCCATGCCAAATGGGAAAACCGGCCACCAAGGCCCAATCCTGTTTAGAGGCCCGGTCAGCCCTAGGTTTACCCTAAACCTAGAGATTGGCACGCTTCTCAAGACTATAAATACTCCTCTTAATCCTCATTAAGAGAAGGAGAACTCTAATAACACACGGATTATACATTAAACACTCTCACCTAGAGAGACTAAACCACTTTAATTTCCGTATTAATTACTCCTTAATCAGGTACTAACTTGACCGTTGGAGGCGGAGCTCTCAGGAGTCTCCGTTATTTGCAGGTACAGGCGGCCGGTTC